>NW_023994918.1:0-90000 GCF_015586225.1 Lucilia sericata | reverse complement strand
AATAGCCTAACGCCTAATACTCTACCCACTATAGTGGTATAGGGCCATAAATACGTACTATTATTAGATTTTTTTTTATGAACATAACTAATTTAAAATTTCAGGCATTAAAACACACAAAAGCAATAAAGAATTTTATAATAACATAAAAAAGCAACAGTATTTGGAACGAAAAATACTCAATGTTTGCTTTAAATCTAATGAGGGTTGACAAGTGTTTATAAAATAAAATAAAATGTGTAGTACAAAAAGTAAAAAATATACTAGTAAGAAATTTTAAAAGGGTACGTTCGACTTTATAATACCCTAAAGTTATTGTGACTAATTAGTAGAAAATTTTATTAGTTTAGTTCTAAGTAATACTTTACAAAGAGCATATGTTGATCTTGCTTCAGCTAATAGTCAACTTTGTAGGTATTTCAGATGGCTTCGAATGGTATTAAAAAGTTCCACAGAAAGTCATTTGCTCTCGTAACCTTATTGTTATAAAGTATAGATATCACTATATTCGACCCTGTCTTTGACAATCGGTTCGAAGGTGTCAGATACCAATAGATTTGAAAAATTATATTTCCCTATGTTCAGTAGATCTGATCTGTTACAAGATTTCCTTTTCTAGAGAAGAATATCTATGAGGTTTGATCTTTTGGTGGAATTTTCCTACCTTACTCTTTATTCAATTTCCGCTCACTCGCGTCTTTTCCTCTCCATCTCCTTGCACCAGGAAGGACTTTGTTTCGGTCTTCTTTTCTCATGGTATCTCTCTCTAGTAGCTCGAGTTACTACTGACCGCTTCAATGACACATAGGCTGTTTCTTACTTTAGTATCGTTGAGATACTCTTAGTTATACCATTGGTTTCTTGGGTATTTGGTACAAAATTAAAGATAAGTGGCCTTCTTCAGAGAGTGCGCAATACGTTTCCATTGAGCGCCAATTTCTGGTATTTAGCACCTGCAACTTGGAAATTTCTTCTTTTCTTCGTCCAGCATTTTTGCAATGAACAGTTTTTTCACTTCCTCTGTCTTTTGAGAGATATGATAAAGAATTTGGTCTCGATATTAATAGAAACTAACCATTTTTGCACTGTCGTAAAACTAGAGACAAAGTGAGAAGGTAAGAAGCTTTTCTATACAAAGTTCGAACATTCCAAATGCTGAATCAGGGATCATGAACTTTCATAGTTATTGAATATTGGCGGGGTTTTTCACCAACGGGTGTTGTAGAGAGCTTATTCAGGTGGCACCACGGGGAGATGGGTGTCAACTTGAGATGAAAAATTAATCGTGAAAGACACTAGGCCCTACAATTCTAAGACAAATCATTCTGTAAGAACAAATAAATCAAATTTCAGATAACCTGTTCTCAAGTAAAACGTATCTCAGGGAGAAAGAGGGAGCATCGGTCGTAACAATTAGTATTCGGACGAGGCTAGATCCGAACATCCCAACCTTTGATGAAATGTAACACTTTTTACAGAGCACTACCTTTAGCGCAATGGATATTTGGCCTTGGTGTCGAATCAGCAGGTTGGGTACCCTTCACATTCCATCTCTTAATCATCAGGTGTTGTAATGGATCAATATTTCGTAGCAAGTAATGAATCGAATCTTATTTTTTTCCTTTATTGAGTTTAAAAGTCTTTTGGACTTGTGAAGTCGTCTTTCAAGGTCTCTTAGTTTTAATTCTTATTATACACAATTTCCGTATTTTTGATGAAATTGCTGATCCCAAGCTTTTGTTGAGTTGAGGTTGCACAAACCATTTTGAAATCGAAGAAAAACTCTGTTGTTTGGATTATAATGTTTGATAACTAAGTGCGAATAACTGACAGATATGTACGTTTGAAAATGATATATAAAAGTATCTTTGGCATTTCTAAATGCCAGAAATTGTAAGAGATAGACAACAAGCGATCTAGCTGAGCACTTTCTTTGAAATCGAATATATACTCGAATACTCCTTAGCTACGTCAAAGTCAAATATTATCTTATTATTCGTTCGATTCTTTCTAACTGTGTAATAGCAATAATATTAAAAACGGATAAAAAACAAAGAATTGAGTTTTTCCACATGTCCCAGGTAACCTATTTTGGGATCTCGGCTGGGTTTATAAGGTCCAACTTAGACCCAACAACATTTTATATCTATGTATGAGAAATTATAATAAAATCGGACTATAACTCAGTTATTTACCTTTTTTCGAAATTCCCCCACTTATTAACCCTTGAAAGTCTAGGAATCTGGGTTTCGTCTTTACAAACATCTAATACACGGCCCCCAACTTTACTGCTGTAGGGTGTAAACAATAATAAAACAACAAATCGTTTGTTCTATGATGAAAATGGTAAAGTTTGACAAAACTGGCAGCAATTTGAGCATAAACAAAAACACATGCACACACACACACACACACACACATACACAGCAACATACATGCACAATAAAGAAAAACTTATGTTTTTTATTGTTGTTTTTGCTGCTGTTGTTGTTAACCTTCTATTACACTACAACTACCTTAAATAGACGCACTAAACAAAAAAAGAAGAAAAAAAAAAAACTATACGTTTACATACGTAATACATAGCTTTTGTTTTCTTATTGTTGTTGTTGTTTTTTTACTTTACTTTTGCTTTGTTTTTCTTTCATTAAAAGGTGGAGTAGAATCAAATGTATATGTTTGTTTGATAATTGTTTGTATGAGCGTATGATGGTGGTGTATTGTAGAGTAATTGTGACGTGATATGATGATAATGTTGTTGTTCTTATTGTTGTGTTGTCGGTCGTGGCTGTTTGAGTTGGTGGTGCTGTGTTGTGTGTTGTTGGAGAGTATTGATGATGGTGGTGATTTTCTTATATGGGTGGGTGCGTTTGCATTGTAGTGTATAGCGGGTGTTTTTTTTTGGTTTGTTTGTCGTTTTCTCTTTATGGTGAGTTTTGATTGTTATTATTGTTGCTACTACTACTGCTGCTGTTGTTGTTGTTGTTATTGTTGGAAAATATAGCATATAACAAAGAAAACTAAACAAAAAGCTTTAAATTGTACGCTTGCCCAGTTTGATTGGAATAATTGTTATTTTATTTGTTTTTGTTAATTTTGTTTCCATTTATTATATGTCTCTATAAGGTCTTAGTGACGTACTCTCTCTCTCTGTCTCTCTCAATTGAAAGTTTTTCAAATAAACGAAATAAACTTATGCTCTTTTTGCTGTTTGATTTGGGAGTCTGATTTTCGTTAGTAAACAGTTATTTACTGTTTGTGATAATAATGGTGAGTTTAAGAATCAGTTTTGCGAGTGATGTTTTGCGGGTTGAACATAAATGACGGTAAAAAATACGTATAAAAATGTAAAATATTAAAGATTTTCTTTAAAAATTTAATATTAAAGCTTAGAAAAGTTGAAAATTTAAACTTGAAGTTTAAACAAAAATTTTGTACAAAAACAAAAATTAACCAAAAAAAAAAAAAAAAAATCATTATAAAAAAACAACAATTTATTAAATATTTCAAAAAAAAAGTTTTATATTAAATTTTCCTCTCTCTTTAAATATTTGCAACGTGTGTGTGTGTGTGTCTTTGTTGTTTTTCATATCGCAATATTTGTGTGTGATATTTTTCTACTTTGCAAATCAACAACCAAAAAAAGTTTAGTTTATGATTTTTTTTATGTTTCGGGTTTTTGTGGTTTAAAAACAAAGTTTTTCTTAACGCTGTTAATATTTTATTTTTGAAAAAGTTTTTTTTTATCACTTTTAAAAAATTTATAAAAATTAATTTTCCCCATTTTAGTTGTTTAACGGCAATTACTATTTAAAATAAATACTTCAAACGAAACAAAATATATTATCTCTTATAAATATTTAAATTTATACTAAAGTGCTTGTGTGTGTTCGTGTATTTCTAAAGGTATTTTTATACAAAAATTAATTGTTTAATATAACAATGTGTGGTATGTCGTGTTATTTAATTTATTTAAATAATAATAAAAATAAATAAAATATTTGCTTATACATATGCAATTTTATACATGTGATAGTTGTTTATCACTAAATAACTTAAAAAATAAAGGATATTTCTAATTGAATCAAATATTTAGGTAAGTTTTATATTCTAATTGGAAAATTTCTATTAATATACATAATTTTTTTTAATAAATAAGTGAAAGAAATACAAATCTTTGTTAAAACTTATTAATCCATCAGCAAATGATATACATACATATGGGCCAGTTTTTGGTCAAGTGACCCAACTTGTAAAATCGTTTTTTTTTTTCAGCTCTATCGGTCAAGAACCTCCGTAGTTACAGGAGGTCAAAGTTTGGACATTTTGGTCATATAGCGTTTTTTTTTTTCAAATGAGTGTAACTATTCACCTATTGGTCCTAGCAAAAAGTGTCCAAAGGAGTTTAGATAGCTATTTTATCACTGTTTCTAAAAACAAAGTCAATAAAAAATTTGTTTTTTCAATTTTTTTGTTCAAAATATCCTTTTTTTTTTTGCTCAAAGGAAAGCTTATAGAAGACCATGTCCCAAATTTCATTGAATTTTCTTCAAAATTGCGACCTATGTATAGTTTGATTAAAAGGTTGTATGTGGGCTAGGTGAAATAATCGATCCATCATAACCGTTTTCAATAGGCTTCATGCCAAATTTCATTGAATTATCTTCAGTAGTTTGATTACTAGGTTTACATGGACGAACAGACGGACGGACATACGGACAGACAGATAGACAGACAGACAGACGGCTGGACGGTTATAGCTAAATCGGCTCTGAAAATGATTCTAAGCTGATTGGTATACTTTAAGGTGGCTGTTGGACAAATATTATTGTGCAATACAAACATCAGCACAAACCCACCATAGCCTGCTAAAAAAAGTGGTGTAGGGTATAACAATTATATCTCATTTTTTTATACCTACCATCAACAAAGATGAGGTGTATACTGATTTTGTCATGACCCAAAGGTCCTTATAAAATTCTAAGACGATTTAACCATGTCCGTCTGTATGTCCATCTGTCTGTTGAAATCACGACTGGGACCACAGGGAAATAACTAGACGGCTGAACTTTTGCACATTTATTTTATAATAATAAGGTATTATTACTGGAATTTAATTCTCGCAACCAAATAGTATTAGGATTGGTCGATAATTGACTTACCCACCCCCTTCAGAAAATAACTTTATGACGAAATTTTTCATCAATAAGTCCAATATAGGAATAAAAATCGATAAAATCGGTCCATAGTTGATCATACCGCTCATATAAGGTCTACTTAAAAAACAGACCTAATATATCATACACGTTTACGGATGAAATTCAATACAAATCTACGAAATTTTATGACAATCGGTTCATAATTATATAAGGTCTCCTTCACCAGATTACTGTATCTATCAAATTTAAAATCAGTCGATAATTGAACCTAGCTCGTATATAGAGCCTCCTTCAGAAAATTACTTTATGCTTTATAAAAATCGATCATATCGGTCCATAGTTGACCATACCGCCCATATAAGGTCTACTTCAAAAAATTACTTTATACACTCACACAAGTTTACAGATGAAATTTAATATAAATGAGTTTTATAGGAACCAAAACCTACCAAATTTTAAGAGGATCGGTCCATAATTATATAAGGTCTCCTCCACAAAATTACTTTATCTATCAAATTTAAAATCAGTTGTTAAGCGAATAAAAGATAAAAATCGGGAAATATTGGGACACGCCGTTATTAACAAACTGGAGTAGGGTAGGTAAAACTGTTGAAAATTTAATTTAAAAATGCGAATATCTCCTAAGCTATAAAAGATAATTGATAGCTTAGTAGTTTTGTATAGTGCTTGATTAGGAGATTCTATATATGTAATTTTTTTAAGATCGGAACACAATCGTAGAAAACAGTATCGTTTTAAAAATTTAACACACCAGAGGTGTCCACTTTACGCTCCCCTTACTGCGCTTCTGGTAGTTTCATGAGGTTTAAATTCAAAACTTAAACTAAACCACACTTCTTCTATGTAAAATTTCACTTGAATCGGGCAAACCATTTAGAAGTTCCATAATTATTTCGCCCCTGGTAGACATAAGAGGTCTAAATTCAAAATTTTAATTAGACATACCCGAGGTGTCCTAATTTACGGACCCCTGACTATGTCTCTGGTAGAACTATGAGGTCTAACTTCAAAGCTTAAACTAGACAACACTTCCTCTTTATTCGTGTAAAATTTCATTTGAATCGGGCAAACCATTTAGAAGTTACAGATGACAATATCTTAAGTTAATGCGATGATGCTGTTGCCGAAACAGAAGTCTTCTCAGTAGCTTAGTTGTGTTACTGTGTGTTAAGGTAACACATCTGAGTGGCTGCTCGAGTACATGAGCAATGTTCAGCCTTAGTCATGACAAAAATTGATACTGGAGTGCTCACAAGTAGCTGAAAACTCCCAGCATGATTTTATTTTATTTTATAATGTAGTCTATTCTTTAGCCTTGACTATAGTCTATTCTATAGTTTCTACTATAGTCTGTTCATTAATCTTGACTATAGTCTAGTATGTAGCCTAAATTACAGTCCGTAGTCTATTCTAACGAACTTACAAAACTTGGTAAATAGACTTCTGTTTAGAAAAATGAAATAAATTCGGATAACATCATTTATACATCGATCGTAATCATTTCAACAATATTTTGATTAAAATTTTAATTAAAAATACATCAATTTATTCAGCGGATTTAATTCAGTTAATGGTTTAATTTTGAAAAACGTATAATACCTTCCCCCTCAAAGAGTTTGGAATTATTTCCAATTGAAATTGTACAACTATTTTTAATATCTTTACAAGACAATTTATAGCAAACCAAAATTTTAATTAAAAGTTAACAATATTTCAACAATACAGCATTTTTGATTGTTTTTAATTAAAAAACGCTTTAGAAAATCACTACAAATTGCAATTTCATGACAAGAAGATGTTTTCTTTCTTACTCGTCTTTTCGAAAATGTTCCAGCAGCACAAGTGTCATAATCGAAAATCCTACTATTTTTCAATGTCTTTCTTACAACATGAGTGTGAGTGTGTGTGTGTGTGTAGTTGCAATATTTAGTTTACTACAAATTTTAGATTTTAGACGAAATTCAAAGACATCTAAAACAATAGAAAACAACACAGATACGTATACACTACTATGTACTACCAACAACATAAGAACAATTTGTTGTTGACTTTAGAAATCACATTTGCTTATCTTAATGCAACCAAAATACTCGAGCATAAACACACCAACACACACGTCTTGATGTTTTATTACTCCTCATACAAGTGCAGCAGCAGCAATAGCAACAACAATATTGTTCTCTTTTCAATTCTAATAAATTGTATGCATTTTGTTCGTGTAACATTCTTTGGCTTTGGAAGGCAGAGGCAAAATGTAAATAAAGATACTAGTAGAATAAACACTTTGCAACAAGCTTTAGCAGAAGATAAAAATGATGAAATGAAACAATGAATGAATCCATATGCAGGATGAAGGTTGAAAAAAAATCCCAAAACAAGTGATACTGATGATGATAAAAATTCTATAAAAGAACAAAAAAAGTAAAAAAAAAAAAAATAACAACAAAAGTTATAAAATAACATCAAAAGAGTAACATGAATAAATAAAACAATACAAAATTAATTTTGTACACAGAACACATAGAATTCTGATTTAACGTGAGATGATAGAGGAATGTCAGTATGAAGTTTGTTGTTATTTTTTGTAACCATTTTCTATATGAAATTCAATAACATTCCTTAGAGAAATAATCAATATTGCGAAATGAATGTATAATTTTTGTAAATGTAGAAAAATAATTGAATTTTTATATAATCGACAATTATTTTGCTTTAGAAATATCATTGAGTGTCATGATACACAAGTGTATAGAGTTGTAATGAATGATGTTGCCACCGAAAATGCACGACTAGTCCAAAGTCTAGTTTATAGTCTATAGTCTAGTCTATAGTCTAGTCTATAGTCTAGTCTATAGTCTAGTCTATAGTCTAGTCTATAGTCTAGTCTATAGTCTAGTCTATAGTCTAGTCTATAGTATAGTCTATAGTCTAGTCTATAGTCTAGTCTATAGTCTAGTCTATAGTCTAGTCTATAGTCTAGTCTATAGTCTAGTCTATAGTCTAGTCTATAGTCTAGTCTATAGTCTAGTCTATAGTCTAGTCTATAGTCTAGTCTATAGTCTAGTCTATAGTCTAGTCTATAGTCTAGTCTATAGTCTAGTCTATAGTCTAGTCTATAGTCTAAAGTCTAGTCTATAGTCTAGTCTATAGACTATATTAGTCTAGTCTATAGTCTAGTCTATAGTCTAGTCTATAGTCTAGTCTATAGTATAGTCTATAGCCTAGTCTATAGTCAGTCTATAGTCTAGTCTATAGTCTAGTCTATAGTCTAGTCTATAGTCTAGTCTATAGTCAAGTCTAGTCTAGTCTATAGTCAGTCTATAGTCTAGTCTATAGTCTAGTCTATAGTCTAGTCTATAGTCTAGTCTATAGTCTAGGTCTATAGTCTAGTCTATAGTAGTCTATAGTTAGTCGATAGTCTAGTCTATAGTCTAAGTCTATAGTCTATGTCTATAGTCTAGTCTATAGTCTAGTCTATAGTCTAGTCTATAGTCTAGTCATAGTCTAGTCTATAGTCTAGTGTCTATAGTCTAGTCTATAGTCTAGTCTATAGTCTAGTCTATAGTCTAGTCTATAGTTCTAAGTCTTATGTCTAAGTTCTATAGTCTTGTCTATAGTCTAGTCTAAGTCTAGTCTATAGTCTCGTCTATAAGTCTAAGTCTATAGTCTAGTCTCTAGTCTAGTCTATAGTCTAGTCTATAGTCTAGTAATCATAGTCTTAGTCTATAGTCTAGTCTATAGTCTAGTCTATAAGTCTAGTCTATAGTCTAGTCTATAGTCTAGTCTATAGTCTAGTCTATAGTCTAGTCTATAGTCTAGTCTATAGTCTAGTCTATAGTCTAGTCTATAGTCTAGTCTATAGTCTAGTCTATAGTCTAGTCTATAGTCTAGTCTATAGTCTAGTCTATAGTCTAGTCTATAGTCTAGTCTATAGTCTAGTCTATAGTCTAGTCTATAGTCTAGTCTATAGTCTAGTCTATAGTCTAGTCTATAGTCTAGTCTATAGTCTAGTCTATAGTCTAGTCTATAGTCTAGTCTATAGTCTAGTCTATAGTCTAGTCTATAGTCTAGTCTATAGTCTAGTCTATAGTCTAGTCTATAGTCTAGTCTATAGTCTAGTCTATAGTCTAAAGTCTAGTCTATAGTCTAGTCTATAGACTATATAGTCTATAGTCTAGTCTATAGTCTAGTCTATAGTCTAGTCTATAGTATAGTCTATAGTCCTAGTCTATAGTCTAGTCTATAGTCTAGTCTATAGTCTAGTCTATAGTCTAGTCTATAGTCTAGTCTATAGTCTAGTCTATAGTCTAGTCTATAGTCTAGTCTATAGTCTAGTCTATAGTCTAGTCTATAGTCTAGTCTATAGTCTAGTCTAGACTATAGACTAGACTATAGACTAGACTATAGACTAGACTATAGACTAGACTATAGACTAGACTATAGACTAGACTATAGACTAGACTATAGACTAGACTATAGACTAGACTATAGACTAGACTATAGACTAGACTATAGACTAGACTATAGACTAGACTATAGACTAGACTATAGACTAGACTATAGACTAGACTATAGACTAGACTATAGACTAGACTATAGACTAGACTATAGACTAGACTATAGACTAGACTATAGACTAGACTATAGACTAGACTATAGACTAGACTATAGACTAGACTATAGACTAGACTATAGACTAGACTATAGACTAGACTATAGACTAGACTATAGACTAGACTATAGACTAGACTATAGACTAGACTATAGACTAGACTATAGACTAGACTATAGACTAGACTATAGACTAGACTATAGACTAGACTATAGACTAGACTATAGACTAGACTATAGACTAGACTATAGACTAGACTATAGACTAGACTAGTCTATAGTCTAGTCTATAGTCTAGTCTATAGTCTAGTCTATAGTCTAGTCTATAGTCTAGTCTATAGTCTAGTCTATAGTCTAGTCTATAGTCTAGTCTATAGTCTAGTCTATAGTCTAGTCTATAGTCTAGTCTATAGTCTAGTCTATAGTCTAGTCTATAGTCTAGTCTATAGTCTAGTCTATAGTCTAGTCTATAGTCTAGTCTACAGTCTAGTCTATAGTCTAGTCTATAGTCTAGTCTATAGTCTAGTCTATAGTCTAGTCTATAGTCTAGTCTATAGTCTAGTCTATAGTCTAGTCTATAGTCTAGTCTATAGTCTAGTCTATAGTCTAGTCTATAGTCTAGTCTATAGTCTAGTCTATAGTCTAGTCTATAGTCTAGTCTATAGTCTAGTCTATAGTCTAGTCTATAGTCTAGTCTATAGTCTAGTCTATAGTCTAGTCTATAGTCTAGTCTATAGTCTAGTCTATAGTCTAGTCTATAGTCTAGTCTATAGTCTAGTCTATAGTCTAGTCTATAGTCTAGTCTATAGTCTAGTCTATAGTCTAGTCTATAGTCTAGTCTATAGTCTAGTCTATAGTCTAGTCTATAGTCTAGTCTATAGTCTAGTCTATAGTCTAGTCTATAGTCTAGGCTATAGTTTAGTCTATGGTCTAGTCTATAGTCTAGTCTATAGTCTAGTCTATAGTGTAGTCTATAGTCTATTCTATCGTCTAGTCTATACTCTAGTCTATAGTCTAGTCTATAGTCTATGGTGTAGTCGAATATTCTTTACATAGTCTCAGCTTTGTCTTAAAACTGGATGTAAAAATAAAAGAAGAAATTAACTCACATTTTTTAATTTTCTTGCCACTGTGCCAGTATTTAAAAATCATAAAAAGAGCATTCACTTTTAATATGTATTAAATTTTTAAGTGTGCAGATGAAAAAAGGGAGTTGTAAGAATGAAAAAATATTTAAATACAAATGCAAACACTAATGCCAACAACAGCAACCCCACCACCACAACCATCAACAAACAACAGTTAAAACAATAGATAAAACCCATAATAAAATATAAAGAACGAATATAAAATAATAATAATGGAGAAAAAAAAGTGAAAAATAAAAAACACCTCAATGAATATAAACAAAAGGTGTGGTAGCATGTGAGCTGTGATTAATGCTCCAAAATTGTTTTCAAATGTTGACATAAACGCAACCATACTTGGAGCAGCATTAGCAACAGCAGCAGTTCCTTCGATGAACAATGTTGCTGCTGTTGTGTGATAAAGATAAAACTGAAGAAGATAATAATGTTGATGATGAGTTTGTTGTTGTAGCTGCTGTTGTTGTCTAATGTTGTTGAAGAAATACAAAAAAAAAAAAAAAAAAACAATAGAGGAAAATTGCGTAAAAAATAAAAACAACTGTTAACTGAGCAACAACAATACACCATGACAACACAACAAAAAACAATTTTCTAAAAAAACAAAAGAGTTGAGAGAAAAATGCAAACAAATACTTAAAAAAAATAAAAGATATTGCAAAATTTTTAACACAACAAGAAAATTGTTTTTTCATTTTCATAAAAATAATTCCCAACTTTTTTCCCTTTTGGTTCTGTTTATAAACCTGCTGCAACCCTTGTTTTCGATCGAAAACAATAAAATTAAATTCTGAAAAAAAGAAAGAAAACACGAAGCAGCAGTAAATAATAATAATAACAGCAACAACAACAACAACAACACAAGAGAGCTGAGAAAACAGTATAAAACCGCAACTTGACGTCAGGATGGAAAAAAAAGGATACAACACGTTACGTACTGTTTAACACACACAAACACGAACACTCACTCATACATACATTTGTGTTACAGTGAATGGGAAACAACCGTTCAACAACCAACCCTTAAGGATGGACAAGATGTGCGAATAAAAACAAACACTTACTCGAGCAAACGAGAGTGTATTTTTTGTTTGGTTACACTTATCCCTGTAATAAAACTACGGGAAGATTTTATGTGAAAAGGACAGTTGGGCGTAGGAATAATTTTGAGAGCTTTTGGATTTTATAGCTATTTTTATAGTCATTTATTAAAACACAGTGGGTTTGATGGATTTTTATTTGAACTATCATGTGGTTGAGAACTCCAAATGGAAAAGTACTTTCTTTTGGATTTTTTATACCCTACACTATACAAAAATATTAAAGTATTACCAATCTGATGAGAATCACTTTTTAAGTCGATTTAGCTGTGTCCGTCTGTCCGTCGGTTTATATGTCTGTCTGTCTTCATGTCCGTCTGTCTGTCTTCATGTCCGTTTGTCTGTCTTCATGTCTGTCTGTCTGTCTGTCTGTGTGTCTGTCTGTCTGTATGTCCGTCCATCTGTGTGTAAACCTTGTGCGCAAGTCGTAATGATACAGCTGATTTTCGTAATGATCGGACCTCATTTCACCCCATACAATGTCCCCTTCAGACCTAATGGTCAAAATTCGCTTATAAACAGTAATATCACGATGATATTCTGCATAAAAAACTTTAATGTAGACGTAAATTCCTCTATCAAAATTTGTAAGAATAGGCCCATATAACACTACTTTTGGAAAACCCATAATCACTGGTGTAGAGTATCATATGGTCGGCCATGCCCGACTGTAAATTCTTACATGTTTGCTTTGGTTTAGTATCCTTGTTTTATAGATGTCTGTATGTCAATTTAAACGTTGTCAACGTATTCCAACAGTTCGAAGGGTCAGTCCCGAACTAGCTATTTAACCTACCACTTACCCCTAACCATCTGACTACCCTCCTGACTACCCTGCTGACTAGCTATTTTAACATATACTTGTCCTAGCAGGAAGTCACTTCATAGATAACAAAGAGTCCGAAAGAAGAAAAATTGCCCAAAATGTCAACACATTGTAATGAAGCTTTCCGCTAAAGTTTTTTTGTTTAAGTGTCTACTTTCTAGATTACTTGGGGACAGCAAAGTAACGACCGCTTTCGCTTACAATTTGAACACTAAAGTGTTAATTGTCTTTGATTTCGTTTACAAAGAGTACATCAGATATGTATTTGAAGGTTTTCATGGACAGATAGTCGGAGGGACAGACAGAAAATTATTCTATGTGTACTTGCTCTTGGTATACTTTATAGAGGTTTAGAACCAATATCTTTCTTTGTAATATAAATAGTAGTAAATCTAGCGTATTACTCGATAAAAATAAACTACTTTTAAAATTGCTGACCATATATGTAGTATATTCATCGTAATGAGGTCGATTTTAGGAATAACCTTTATACTTAGGGACAAGTGCTTACCGAAAGATTATTCACGCATGTACGAGTAAAAACAATCACTTACACTATATTACTTATGCAAATACAAGCACATGAACAAACAATATATAATTTCAATCTTAAATTTAACTGTTTTAAATTTAAGCATGAACTTTATTTCGTTTTCGTTCTTTTGTTTTGCGTCTCAATTTAAGGACATCGTCATATATCATATACATTAGTGTGACTCACTTTCAATATAATTGTTTTTTCTTCTATAGATATTTTCAATATGTACCTTTCATTTGATATATAATGTACATTTTATCGATATAGTCTTCTAAAGATCTTGTTGTACTCTTCTTTACATGGAAAATGTTGGAGGGAAAAACATTATGTAGAGTCTTTATGAAAGTATTATCGTCCGATGTTTAGAAACCCAGTTCCCCGAATGTAGTTCCTTAATATTTTACAATAAGTGTCCCTATGGAATGTTATATCTAGAATAACTTAACTTCTAAGATATTTAGATCTGCTTTTCACAAAAGTCTGGCAATGACAAAGAAAGTGTTCCACCGTCCTCTTCACATGCTCTACATTTATTTGAATCCGTTCAACTAATTTAGTTACGTCCATAATCCATTTTGTCCACTGAGTATGTATCATCAATTAGCCATTACCATATTGGACTCTCTCGCCCATGTTTTGAATTCAGCGCTTGTTGCTTAGTTTTTCATTCGTTAGGTTAACTTTCTCGATTTTCATTACCCTTTATAGGAAGTACATTCGTTCTTTCGTTGCCGATCATTCCGGAGTAGGCTGGTATCCATATGCTGCAAAGCTTATCTTTGGAAGAATATTCGATTAAGGCTCACTTACGATCTTAGATATAACCATATCAGCTGATATTGACTTATTGCTGTCGGATAATATGTTAACAGCTGTTGGAGCCATATTCAATATAATCTATTTTATATGTTCCGTAATAGCACGGTCTTTCGCCTAAAAGCTAGTTTTGTGATTAGGAAGATGGTAGTATATTTCGGTTAGTTTTGAACCGTATAACAACAGATTTTCGCAATGTTTCCATTTGGGACCATCTGACTCATAGTTCCCAGCAATTTTGGTTTACATCTGATGTTTATGTATAATCGTTCAATAAGTCCAGTACATATTAATGACGAGTGTCTTGTAAACAGCTTTGGCTGAAGATCAAGAAAAGTCCATCAATGTAGGGCTCAAGATCTTACATCGCAGCAAAAACTATTGGAGTACATGATCCATTTAGTTAATCCCAAAACTACTCCCCTTAAACATAATTGAAGTACATGATCCGTACAGTAGTCTTATGTAATGCAGGCATGGATCATGTTTACTTTTTTGGCGAGGGAGTTGTTTTGGGATTACTCTGATGTAATGCATGAATGGATTACGTGGTCCTCACCTATGACATCACAATGTTAAATGGAATATGTTTTTTTCATATATTTGGATTATTTTTTGACCAGTCCTTGTCTTTTGAGCAGCACTCTTTATAAGCGTGTGCGGAGTAGTCTCAAGTTTTGCACCAAGTTACATGTAGCCTGAACTTCCTGTAGTTATCTAGTTATCTCCTCATTATAGAGGTGTAAGTTAAAATTGTTTTTACTATGCTTTTATAGGGCTAGTGTATTGAACTAGGTCTCAATTTAGAGTCTATGGTTCTCCTGCATAGCGCCCAATATTGATATATTCTGTTTATGAGGAATTGCCATTTAACATAGCTTCCGATCTAGAATTACGCCTATTTATTTAATTCATTCGATTACTAACATCTCTCTGTGAAAAAATCGGGGTTCTCTATAGGCCTTCAAACCTTTTAGTTAAGGTCAGACCTCCTGCATAAAGAATTGGGATCCTTGCCCATAAGAAGTATTAAGACATCATCTGTATAGTAAACTGATATAAATCCCAGAGTAATGGCGATATAATGCTGTCCTCAGGTTTCATATGTCTTGCAGTTTATCCACCTATTCCTTAGCATAAGATTGATCCAATTAACGAAGCGCTAGGACATGCTGCAACCGGTTTTAGTATTAGATAGAAATATAAGTTTCTACGTTATTAAAAGCCCCTTCTATATCAATGTATATCTCTCAGTGCAGTTCAATTGCTATCTCCTCATTATAGAGGTGTAAGTTAAAATTGTTTTTACTATGCTTTTATAGGGCTAGTGTATTGAACTAGGTCTCAATTTAGAGTCTATGGTTCTCCTGCATAGCGCCCAATATTGATATATTCTGTTTATGAGGAATTGCCATTTAACATAGCTTCCGATCTAGAATTACGCCTATTTATTTAATTCATTCGATTACTAACATCTCTCTGTGAAAAAATCGGGGTTCTCTATAGGCCTTCAAACCTTTTAGTTAAGCTCAGACCTCCTGCATAAAGAATTGGGATCCTTGCCCATAAGAAGTATTAAGACATCATCTGTATAGTAAACTGATATAAATCCCAGAGTAATGGCGATATAATGCTGTCCTCAGGTTTCATATGTCTTGCAGTTTATCCACCTATTCCTTAACATAAGATTGATCCAATTAACGAAGCGCTAGGACATGCTGCAACCGGTTTTAGTATTAGATAGAAATATAAGTTTCTACGTTATTAAAAGCCCCTTCTATATCGATGGATTTCACTCAGTGCGGTTGAGTTGCTAAGATTTCACTGAGGTATTTGTCTGGTATTTAGTTTTCAATCATATTATCGAAAACCCGTACCAAGGTTTTAAGGGACGTTGATCTTATGGGACTATAAGATTTTGGTGTCTTGTTATTGTCTACTAGTTCCTAGAGTCTTATCTAGGCCTATGGCTAGATAAGACTTTAATATCAGGTAATTCGGCTTACTCGGTTAGGAAATTAATACAACACATGCATCGTGCCATCTAAGTGAAATATACTCAAGAATGCAGTAAATATCATTGAGGGGTCCCGGAATATACATATGTAAAACGTGGGGGTCATGGTATAGTAATTTTGGAAATTTTCGATAGCAAAATTCTTAATCGCCTATTGTTTAAAAAAAGCTAAATTTTATGAAAATAAAAACATTTTCACGAGCCACTCTAATGGGTATTTACACTTATTATTTTCGTATTACTTGGTGCTAGGAAAATCCTTTACTGTCGCTGCCTGCAGTTGCTGTTTATTCAACCATTTCAGTTTTTTTTTTTCAGTATGTTTTTAAATTTTCTATATTCGTATATATTTTTTACGTATTCTTTATCCTTGACATGTACTTAAGCTGTATTTTTACTTTATTTTTATGCTCAAGATCCAAGAGCTTGTTGTTTGTTTGAGCTCGTGCGAAAGTATGCAGTTTTCTTTTCATTTTTATTATAATTTAATATTTTATGTTTTACTTGCTTTGTTGCTGCTGCTGCTACTGCTGTTGTTTCAGTTGCTAGTTGCACAAAACTGCTGAAACAGCCCGGTAGTTTTAAGACAATGCTGCAATAGCTAAAACACTACTTAAAAAGTTTAGAGAGTCTTAACTATCAGTAACATGTATTACATTTGAGTTTGAAAAGCCTTTTAAGTAGGTTGTTGGGTAACCAGTAAAAGTCTTTAATCTAACTTAACACTTCCTAGAGTTTACCGGGGGTTTTGTTATTATTAAATATGTGTTTTTGTGTTGTAGTTGTTCTGCTTGAATATGCACACTTGTAAAGTATTTTGTTTTTTGTGTTAAATAAATTTTGCATATGGCTACATAAGTAAAATTTAAAGCAAATTTTATAAAAATGAAAAACTACATACATATTTCAACTTGTTAGAGAGAAAAGAAATGCAAATGAGAAATAAATTTTGAATGTTGTAAATGTTAAGGTCTATTTAATTGGGACAAACATGGTTTTTTTGTTGCTATTAGTAAAGGAAAATAAATACATCGCAATACAAAAGAATTTTTGATTTTGTTTTATATTATACATTTCAAATTGTTTACTTCTTTTTGGAGAATTTAAAATTATTTAAATTTTTTTTTGTAAAAATTTTATTTCCAGCATCAATATGAGTGATATTTTTAGCCGGCATAGCCGATCATACTAGACACTCTAATTCAGTGATATTTAGTGTTTGGTTCTCCATGGCAACAAGATAATTTTCTGTATTTGGTCCTCTCTATATACCAAAAGCATCTGACTTGTTTGAAGCAAGCATTGATCGACAAATTCCCAAAATATGCTGACAGACATGAAAGCGTAATGTTCCATAATGACAAAGCTCGGCCACATGTTGCAATATCTGTTAAAATAATGTACAAAGAAGTGATGGAAAAGATTTGCCTTATCCACCTTATAATACAGACCATGCTCCGTCTGACTACTAGTTCGATCAATGCATAACGCTCTTTCTCTCTCTCTCTCTCTCTCTTGATACTTCAGAACTGGGTTGATTGGCCTGATTCATTCTTGGCCTCAAGATATGAGCAGTTTTTTTCAGAAAGATAAATCAAGTTCATAGTTAACAATGACTAATGCTTGGAATAAATTTACAATATGTATGTTGTACAAATGTTCTCCCCCACCCGGGGATATGTTACATTGATGAGTATTAATGCAATCCCGGGGATAAGATATGCTACCAGTCTGCCGGGACTATAAACTAGTGATGATCAATTGTATCGTCGGTCTTTTCTTGGAATGATTTGACATGGGGTCGAACTACATAATCTGATACCACGATAACCGGTAGCCCCAATGGCAGAATTTGGGACTTTGTCTTGTCCCACTTATTGGAGGGGATCCTTTAGGATATACATGGTGACTGTGGTTTAAACCAAAATGCGAGGGAAGATAATGTTGGTTAAAAGACTGATATACGGTAAAGTCTATAATTCGGGATAAGTTCGGTTTTGTTGCCGAGGCAACAGATACCCCGCAGAGAAGTGACTGTGGGACTAAGAATTGGAGATGAGTTAATGTCAAGTGTATATGATATGAAATGGAAGTAGAGGTATGCGAGCCTACTCGATCCTACCCCCACCTCGAGTGTATCGGATATTTGTCTCAATGAGTGTGTTGGGTAAATGAGAAGTGTGCTGGGTTGAATGGCATAGAAGTTTCCTTCATTGTCCCAGGTATGTTCAGGGTTTACTCTGTTCATACTAGATTTAGCACAGTGTGTTCTTTGTGAGTAAGAACAAGTACTCGGCTTAATGGGTGGATTCGTGTTTTGGTCTACCGATTATGTCTCTAGGTTGCCGATTCAACAGAGGTCATGTTTTTAATGTTTTTGCATCTCAGAAGTTAAGCAACGAGGCAACAATGGTTAGAGATTAGATAGCATGGGCCAGTAGATATTATACTCAAAGGGATGGTGGAACGTCATCTAATCATTTCACCCTGGTTGTAAAAGTACCTCCGTGCAATAAGGCCCACGCGTTAGGTGTTCACGTAAAGCACTTCGACTTCTTGTACAAATGTTTAACTCCCGGGTTGTGTTTACTTGATGAATCTTTCCTCATTTTATGGTAATTCCGACATAAAAGAGGTACTACTAAGTAGAATCTCTAAGCTGCTGGTACTGTAAATTAGTGGTGTCATTTGTCTTCTCGACAATTCCTTGGAATCATTGTGCCGGTTTTTGGAGGAGTAGTAACGGCTTTCACCTCAACGCAAAGGATTTTGATACGTTAGTCGGATTTCCGCTTGGATGCTGAAAGACACGTATTTAGCAAACGCCATATAGGTCTGTTGGGAAGAAATTATCATCTTCATTCACCTGCTCAATGGCGTGTTTGACAGTTTCCCTATACATCTTCTAAATTCTTGGGACTTTCTTGAATGCGGCCTCAGATACTGATAGCCGTGTTGACAGGACACTTTTTTCTCCAATGCTGTTGTAGATACTGAAAGTCGTGTTAACGGGATACTCTTTAATCTCCCCTATAATGACTTCTATAAAAGTTGCAAAAAATGAGGACGAAGAGGAGACGGTCGAATATTACCTCTGTCGTGATTTGTCCGATATCAAACTTGCCACTTAGGCGATCATTTTTAGTTCTTTTTATGGATCTTCTCGAATCGATATTAGTAAAATTGAGTTGTTTATCAGCGCAATTTATAAATCTTGTGACGAAGTATGTAATATCCACTTCAGGTATGACAACCACAACATTTATGGACTCATGTTGAGTAGGCATTTTTATTGGATAACTGCCTCTTTTCAAATTTCGGAACAAGAATATTATCTCTATCGACCTATTGACAGTTTTCGGCTTCGATGTGAAACGTTCTTATTAGTGCCTTATCATTAGTTTAGTTGAACTTGACATAGAATAACTATATGTCTCTAATTAGTAACAAAATACTATTTTATTATATTTACTCTTATAGAAATACAAACAACACTTATTAAAATTAAAAGTTACTGAAAAAAATACATGAAACTATTTTCAATAAGCTGCAGCTTATTATAGTTTTAGATATTAAGCAGTAAACTTTTAATTAATTTTAATATTTATTTTTCATTAAGAGTTCCTTTTTTGGCTTAAGTTTTCAAAAATAAAAAATAGTTAAAAAATATCAAACTTATTAAAACCAATAAATTTGATCATGTTAATTGAAAGAAAATTTAGTTTACTGTGTATTACTGTGTGTATTTATAAAACTTAATTAAAGGAATATGCAAATAACTGTAGATAAGTATGTTTATATAGGGCACTTGAAGATTTTACTTACTTGTAAAAAGAAATTATTAAAAAAAAATATTTCAAAATCAATAGGTAAAATAATTGAGTAATAATGTTATGGAAACTTTTGTATAATAAGTAATATACCCCAGCAAAAACTTGTTAGTGATATTCAGTTTCTACCACTTACTTATTAACATACATACTTTTCAATGACTATTACATATCGTTCTGATTACATAGAAGTAGTCTAATAACGTCTTATTATTAATAATGTGTTATATAAATGAGTGCTTTCTTCTCCATGGAATTATAGAAGTCCATGGGTTCCTTTCCAAACTTTCTTATGTTATTGTCCACTTTCAATAGAAATAAACTTTATCAAAAGAGACTATTTGTGCAAAATTTTTACTCTTTGGATACTTCCGTTAATCCTCTTAATAGCTTACAACATATAAACAGACAGACATACTTACTTTTACTATAATCTCCTTCGTGAGAAGGATATAATTTTTCGGCCCAATAAAGTATATATATTTTGGAACCGAGAATACTTATAATTCATCCGACACATTCGTAGAGAACAACATTCGACACACTCACTCTAGGTATACGGGCGGGTAAGATCCGTATATCCCTACATTCATCCTGTTTCATATACACCTACACCAACTCATTTTCAACGCTTAGTCCCACAGTCACTCCTCTTTGGGATATCTGTTGACTTCGACAATAGCACCGAACTTATCCCGATTTCATAGTGCAGCAGTCCTTTAACCTACATTCTCTTCTCGAACATTTGGGTTTAAACCACAGCCACTACGTGGATCCCAAAGGAACCTCAACCGACTGACTAGCCAGGACAAAGTTCTGCGGGCAACTGGCCACCCGTAGTACCAGATTATGTGGTCTCTGGTTCCAATGAAAGGCCGAGGATACATTTAATCATCACCAGTTTAAAGTCCGGCAGACTAAAAGTATTGAAATCAGTTAATTCTATCAGACATACGAAACTAAGCATGTAGATCCCGGAAGAACCTATAATTCCCAATGCTTAGTCCCACATTCACTCTTCTGTGGGGTATCTGTTGACTTCGGCAACAGCACCGAACTTATTCCGAATTAATGATTTCACCGAGCATCAGTCCTTTAACCGACATTATATTCCCGCGAATTTGGTTTTAAACCACAGCCACTACGTGGATCCCAAAGGAACCTCAACCTGACTAGGCAGAACAAACTTCTGCGGTAACTGGCCACCCGTAGTACCAGATTATGTGGTCTCTGGTTCCAATGAAAGGCCGAGGATACATTTGATCATCACCAGTTTAAAGTCCGGCAGACTAAAAGTATTGAAATCAGTTAATTCTATCAGACATACGAAACTAAGCATGTAGATCTGGGAAGAACCTATAAAAAGAGACTTTTTGCTACTTTTTCGATTTTCTTTTTAAATTTTCTATAATATTGAACTTAGAAACATGAAACTAAGCATGTAGAGTCATGATTAAGGGAGAAACGAAGAAGGGGACTTTTTGGTACTTTTTCCTTCTTCATAAAGTACTTTTTCAATTTACTATAATATTGAAACTAGAAACATGAAACTAAGCATGTAGAGTCATGATTAAGGGGGAACCTATAAAAAGGGACTTTTTGGTACTTTTTCGTTCTTCAAAATGTACTTTTTTAATTTTCTATAATATTGAACTTAGAAACGTTAAACTAAGCACGTAGAGTCATGATTAATGGAGAACCGAAGACGGGGACTTTTTGGTACTTTTTCCTTCTTCATAAAGTACTTTTTGAATTTACTATAATATTGAAACTAGAAACATGAAACTAAGCATGTAGAGTCATGATTAAGGGGGAACCTATAAAAGGGTACTTTTTGGTACTTTTTCGTTCTTCAAAAGGTACTTTTTGAATTTTCTGTAATATCGAAACTAGAAACATGAAACTAAGCATGTAGAGTCATGATTAAGGGAGAACCGAAGAAGGGGACTTTTTGGTACTTTTTTCTTCTTCATAAAGTACTTTTTGAATTTACTATAATATTGAAACTAGAAACATGAAACTATGCATGTAGAGTCATGATTAAGGGAGAACCTACAAAAAGGGATTTTTTGGTACTTTTTCGTTCTTCAAAAGGTACTTTTTGAATTTTCTGTAATATCGAAACTAGAAACATGAAACTAAGCATGTAGAGTCATGATTAAGGGAGAACCGAAGAAGGGGACTTTTTGGTACTTTTTTCTTCTTCATAAGGTACTTTTTGATTTTTCTATAATATTGAAACTAGAAATACGAAACTAAGCATTTAGAGCCCGATTTAAGGGAGAACCTATATAATGGTACTATTTGTTACATTTTCGTTCTTCAAAAGGTACTTTTTGAATTTTCTATAATATTGTACTTAGAAAAATGAAACTAAGCATGTAGAGACATGATTAAAAGAGAACCTAAAAAGGAGACTTTTTGGTACTTTTTCCTTGTTCATAAGGTACTTTTTGAATTTTCTATAATATTAACACTAGAAATACGAAACTAAGCATTAAAAGCCCGGTTTAAGGGAAACCAATAAAAGGGTATAGGGTAGGGGGTACTTTTTGAATTTTCTATAATATTGAAACCAGAAATACGAAACTAAGCGTTTATATAGGGACTTTTTGGTACTTTTTCGTTCTTTAAAACGTACTTTTTGAATTTTCTATAATATTGAAACTAGAAACATGAAACTAAGCATTTAGAGCCCGGATTAAGAGAGAACCTATTAAAGGGTACTTTTTCGTTCTTCAAAAGGTACTTTTTGAATTTTCGATAATATTAAAACTAGAAACATAAAATTAAAATTCGTCATAGATGAATGTAGAATTCTTACTTGTTTAAGTTTGAATTTATTCAGTTAATAAGTAAATGTATATTTACTAAAATATACAAACGCAATATAAAATATTTTTGCAAGTTATCAATAATTAAGAACAACAAATTTAAATAAAGAACATTTAGTGCATTATTAAGTTCATTTAGTTCAAGTCTAAATTAATGCAATTTTTTAACTTAATTGAAAGGAATTCAAACAATTTGCAAAATTTATTTTTCAAATGCATAATTTAATAAAAAATAAAAGCCACTCTCTCTTATATTTTATACTATAAATAAATAATATAATTTAATAATATACATACTTCTGTATGTATATTAGGGTGGCAACAAAAATAGTTAAATCTGGTTAATTTTAGTTATCATTTCTCACATCGTTTTGACCATTAGAATGTCTCGAGAAACTGCCTTTTTAATAATCTACAGGAAAATATATAACTCTCAATGGATGCGTCGATCCTCAGTTCTATACCAGTGATTGGAAATTTTTGATCTTAGTACATTAATACGCATCGTTTAGAGGGGTTTAGAGGGGGAAACTCTATTGTCTCTGAGGTCTAAAAATGTCATAATTCGGCTAAGAAAATAATCTTCTAAAGCAGGACAATGATAAAAAAGGCGTTCAATGGTATCGTAGTACGAAATAAGCTTTCATGTTCGATGGGTACATCAATCAGTACTTTATTTTTTCCCCATAAAAACGGGCCCACCTTAAGGTATATGTATAGCTAGATATGTACGTATGTATGTGTTTCTATGGGGGTATGTGTATCTAAAATTAACACAATTGTTATTTTATCTTTCCGTTGATTATACTTTAACGATATAACGACAAAATATGATGCACTTCACTCATGGTTTCAAGCACGTGTCACTTAAAGAGAAAACATGAGTCATACATGAACAACACACTCACGTCAAACAGAGACATTCAAACGTACGTCAGTCATACAAACATTTATACACTTACGCAAAAGAGTTGTGACAGGGATGGAAAAATTTTTAATGATAATTACAAATTGTCAAAATTAATGTTAAACAAATTTTGTAATTGAAATAAATTTTTACTTGAAATTATTTGTTGTTGCCAAATAGTATGAAATTCTATAATTAAAGAGTTCATTAGGATCGTAAATGAAATTACATGAAAATAATCAGTTGACCGACCTACTAGTAGATTAAGTGTCTTTAAGCCTTATAACGAAATTAGACCAATGCAACGATTTGTTTGCTTATATATGGGGCTCAACATAGGACATCGCAGATATTAAAAACAATGTTGAACTTGTCAAATTCACATGCTATTGGTGTACATTATAGTTTATGTAAAATAGTACCCCAAAAAGTACTTTTTTCACCCCTAACGTACATAAATAATTTCTCATGAGACAGAGGCAATATATCATTAACATACATAGACACGTACGTATGTATGTGTGTACGTCATAGTACAGGAAGTGTAACAAGTGATTTGGTTCCCCATGGAGCTAAAACTGTATTTTTATGCAAAAATAAGACACAACAACAAACTTTATATTTTATTTTGATAAATTTTTAATAAAGCGGCAAGGGGTGGGATGAAGTCTAAATTGTCAAAGCCCAAAAATAAATTCTATAAAGAAAATTGAATTTGTGGGTGTATTTGGTGCGTGTGTGAATGCTGTTCTCATATGAGAGTCTCTGTATGTGTGTTAAAAAAATACAAAATTGTTATTTCAGCTGAATATATTTTGTTACCACAATTAAGAAAGTTTAGGCCTTAATGAGAGATTACACCGTCCAACACCATTTTTCACACACGAACCAAACCATATACATACGAAAGCACATAATTTATATGGTATAACTGCGTACTCAGTTTTTCATTTTCTGATCGTTTGTCCTTTTTAAAGGACTTTAAAATTTGAGGTACATACAATTTTCAAAAATTTTTAAAAAATATTTTTAGTCACCCTATTATAACAATATGGGTATCAAACTAAAGAGGACAATTGCAGTATTTTTATCTCGTATTTTGTTTTATTTGTTAAGAATAAAAAGATGTGAAAAATATCCTTATAAAAGTTTATCCTTTATTATCCTTGAAATTTTATACAAAATTGTTCAACAAAAAATATTCATAATCAAGACATTAGAATGGAGTACAAAAGTCTGAAATTTGGTCTTCATAGCTCCATTTGTTTAATTTTTATAATATTTTTTAAATATCTCAATAAATTAATTAATAAAATTTTCCACTCTGAAAATTTCAAAGTCCTTTTTTTGTTAAAATATTATGTAGAAAAATTAGAAATTTGATATTGTGGAACCGAGTTTCTTTATCTCTATGATAAAAAGTTAAAAAAGTGGAAACTTTGAAGAATATGAAAGGATAAAAATCGATTAAGGATATCTTGCATTTTTTATCCTTTCATGTTAAAACTACCTTCTGGGAAAGTATATTTTCCTTTTTAATTTAACACAATTATTCCGAACTCTATAGTTATTCTAAATTCTATATATATATATATATATATATATATATATATATATATATATATCTATATATCTTTTAAAAATGCGTTTGACCTCCCAATAATGTTATCAAAGTAGTTTATTATATAGTTTTCATTAAAAAATACAACAGGGCGAAGGTATATCATGTGTAATTAGTAAACCACGATATACATAAATATTTAAACAAGTTAGGAAAGTATAGCCGGACTGGGCCGAGCATATCATACCCTACACCAGTTGTGAATTTGTTTCAAATGTGATTTATTTTAGCAAATAAAATATTTATGTTGAATTTTATTTCAATTGCAACATATTGAAGAAAAACTAATTTTCTGAAATAGAGATTAAAGGCCTGCACAAGACAACAATAATGCGACAATTTGTTAATCAAATATCGTGTGCGCCATTATAAGCACACGAAATTTTTTAACAAATTGTCGCATTATTGTTGTCTTGTGCAGGCCTTTAATATGTATATTATAAAATTAAGAGGAGAGATTTATGTCTACATATATAAACGTTTTTTATGTAGCTTTTCATCGTGATATTAATGTTTATATTAATTATATTATAATTTATAATTATAATAATATTGCGCTTATCATATTATCCTGAAGAGGATTTTAGAATTCGGAACATGCATGTTTTAATCACTAAACCGTCATAATCATACGAAATAAAATTTTATATATTTTAAGGCCTGTTATCTCAACCACCGGATATGTTTAATTGGTAGATATTTTGTCTGAAAACTGTCAATTTAACGTTAGGATAAAAAATTAACAGACATTGAGATAATGGGGGTAGGTAATTGGTATAAATAATAAATTAAATTAAACAAAATATTCTCAACAAAAATTTTTTAATTTGAATTCATCTTAACTTTTAATTTTTTTACAAAGAACTAATAAAGATAAAGACATGAAATTTGGGAGTCTGCAACTCCATATTTGTAAATATAACATATATTTTTTTCTAAAAAAACTGACTATAGAAAATAAGGATATTAAAGGATTAAAATTTTAAAGGGCATTTTTTTAGTTTTTTTATTCTAACATTTTAAAACTATTTTATTTGTTAAAATACTGTTATTCTCCTCTTTCAATCGATACCTATATTGACCTACTAGACCAAACCAAATTTAAGCTAAATATAATTATACTTACTCTTCCTTTCAAACTTTAAAGTCCTTTTAAAGGAAGAAACGATCAGGAAATAAAAAACCAAAAATGTAGTTTAACTATATCAAGTATGTAGTTTCCAACGTATATGGTCTTGCTCATGTGTGCAACAATTTTTCCCAATTTGTTGTACGGTGTTATATTTGAAGTTATTTATCGGGGGTGTTTATATTGATATGTTGTATATTTCTTTTGGTTATATATATGCATTTAATTATTGTTTGCTCAATGGAAAAATTTACAAATCAAGAATTTTCTATTGGGAAAATATAAGATAGAAAACTGTGTCTAATTAGAAACACTTTGAACTTAGTCTATAAGAGTCTAGTTTATAGTTTAGTCTATAGTTTAGTCTATAGTCTAGTCTATAGTCTAGTCTATAGTCTAGTCTATAGTCTAGTCTATAGTCTAGTCTATAGTCTAGTCTATAGTCTAGTCTATATCTAGTCTATAGCCTAGTCTATAGTCTATCGATAGTCTAATCTATAGTCTAGTCTATAGTCTAGTCTATAGTCTAGTCTATAGTCTAGTCTATAGTCTAGTCTAGTCTAGTCTATAGTCTAGTCTATAGTCTAGTCTATAGTCTAGTCTATAGTCTAGTCTATAGTCTAGTCTATAGTCTAGTCTATAGTCCTAGTCTATAGTCTAGTCTATAGTTAGTAGTCTATAGTCTAGTCTAGTAGTCTAGTCTATAGTCTTGTTTATAGTCTAGTCCTATAGTCTTGTTATAGTCTAGTCTATAGTCTTGTCTATAGTCTAGTCTATAGTCTAGTCTATAGTCTAGTCTATAGTCTAGTCTATAGTCTAGTCTATATTCTAGTCTATAGTCTAGTCTATAGTTCTAGTCTATAGTCCTAGTCTATAGTCTAGTCTATAGTCTAGTCTATAGTCTAGTCTATAGTCTAGTCTATAGTCTAGTCTATAGTCTAGTCCTATAGTCTAGTCTATAGTCTAGTCTATAGTCTAGTCTATAGTCTAGTCTATAGTCTAGTCTATTATCTAGTCTATAGTCTAGTCTATAGTCCTAGTCTATAGTCTAGTCTATAGTCTAGTCTATAGTCTAGTCTATAGTCTAGTCTATAGTCTAGTCTATAGTCTAGTCTATAGTCTAGTCTATAGTCTAGTCTATAGTCTAGTCTATAGTCTAGTCCATAGTCTAGTCTATAGTCTAGTCTATAGTCTAGTCTATAGTCTAGTCTATAGTCTAGTCTATAGGTCTAGTCTATAGTCTAGTCTATAGTCAGTCTATAGTCTAGCTAGTCTAATAGTTAGTCTATAGTATAGTCTATAGTCTCGTCATAGTCTAGTCTATAGTCTAGTCTATAGTCTAGTCTATAGTCTAGTCTATAGTCTAGTCTATAGTCTAGTCTATAGTCTAGTCTATAGTCTAGTCTATAGTCTAGTTAGTCTATAGTCTAGTCTATAGTCTAGTCTATAGTCTAGTCTATAGTCTAGTCTATAGTCTAGTCTATAGTCTAGTCTATAGTCTAGTCTATAGTCTAGTCTATAGTCTAGTCTAGTCTATAGTCTAGTCTATAGTCTAGTATAGTCTAGTCTATAGTCTAGTCTATAGTCTAGTCTATAGTCTAGTCTATAGTCTAGTCTATAGTCTAGTCTATAGTCTAGTCTATAGTCTAGTCTATAGTCTAGTCTATAGTCTAGTCTATAGTCTAGTCTATAGTCTAGTCTATAGTCTGGTCTATAGTCTAGTCTATAGTCTAGTCTATAGTCTAGTCTATAGTCTAGTCTATAGTCTAGTCTATAGTCTAGTCTATAGTCTAGTATAGTCTAGTCTATAGTCTAGTCTATAGTTAGTCTATAGTCTAGTCTATAGTCTAGTCTATAGTCTAGTCTATAGTCTAGTCTATAGTCTAGTCTATAGTCTAGTCTATAGTCTAGTCTATAGTCTAGTCTATAGTCTAGTCTATAGTCTAGTCTATAGTCTAGTCTATAGTCTAGTCTATAGTCTAGTCTATAGTCTAGTCTATAGTCTAGTCTATAGTCTAGTCTATAGTCTAGTCTATAGTCTAGTCTATAGTCTAGTCTATAGTCTAGTCTATAGTCTAGTCTATAGTCTAGTCTATAGTCTAGTCTATAGTCTAGTCTATAGTCTAGTCTATAGTCTAGTCTATAGTCTAGTCTATAGTCTAGTCTATAGTCTAGTCTATAGTCTAGTCTATAGTCTAGTCTATAGTCTAGTCTATAGTCTAGTCTATAGTCTAGTCTATAGTCTAGTCTATAGTCTAGTCTATAGTCTAGTCTATAGTCTAGTCTATAGTCTAGTCTATAGTCTAGTCTATAGTCTAGTCTATAGTCTAGTCTATAGTCTAGTCTAGTCTAGTCCAGTCTATAGTCTAGTCTATAGTCTAGTCTATAGTCTAGTCTATAGTCTAGTCTATAGT
The DNA here is from genome assembly GCF_015586225.1 of Lucilia sericata. Classification (NCBI taxonomy): domain Eukaryota; kingdom Metazoa; phylum Arthropoda; class Insecta; order Diptera; family Calliphoridae; genus Lucilia; species Lucilia sericata. The sequence continues at coordinate 61,032 of NW_023994918.1, read as the reverse complement.
ATAGTCTATAGTCTAGTCTATAGTCTAGTCTATAGTCTAGTCTATAGTCTAGTCTATAGTCTAGTCTATAGTCTAGTCTATAGTCTAGTCTATAGTCTAGTCTATAGTCTAGTCTATAGTCTAGTCTATAGTTAGTCTATAGTCTAGTCTATAGTCTAGTCTATAGTCTAGTCTATAGTCTAGTCTATAGTCTAGTCTATAGTCTAGTCTATAGTCTAGTCTATAGTCTAGTCTATAGTCTAGTCTATAGTCTAGTCTAGTCTAGTCTATAGTCTAGTCTATAGTCTAGTCTATAGTCTAGTCTATAGTCTAGTCTATAGTCTAGTCTATAGTCTAGTCTATAGTCTAGTCTATAGTCTAGTCTATAGTCTAGTCTATAGTCTAGTCTATAGTCTAGTCTATAGTCTAGTCTATAGTCTAGTCTATAGTCTAGTCTATAGTCTAGTCTATAGTCTTGTCTATAGTCTAGTCTACAGTCTAGTCTATAGTTAGTCTATAGTCTAGTCTATAGTCTAGTCTATAGTCTAGTCTATAGTCTAGTCTATAGTCTAGTCTATAGTCTAGTCTATAGTAGTCTATAGTCTAGTCTATAGTCTAGTCTATAGTCTATAGTTTAGTCAATAGTCTAGTTATAGTTTAGTTAATGGTCCAGTCTATAGTCTAGTCTATAATAGTTTAGTTTCTGTTTAAAATATTATGCAATGGAGTCTTTCTTTCGCTATATCTATGTTAGTATGGCCGATAAGGAATCAATCAAATTATTTACATACATATGTATGTATGAATGTACATGTATAAAAATATAATTACAAAAATGTCATTATACAGATTTCCTAACGCATAAATACAATTTTTATCTCTTTTCAATATACTAACACATATTTTTATTACAAGGCAAAAATTTCCCTTATTTTGCAGTGATAAAAATCTGAAATTTTCATTACATATTTCCCTAAAATTTTCCACCACTTAACTTTCTTTGATACCACATTAAACGAACGAATCAGCACTTGTCTATAAAAATTTATGCCTTGACATTCATTCTAATGACATTTTACAATTTTATGATATTTATCTTTAATTCCAATTTTCAAATCAAATTTTATTTTTATCTCGCTATGGGTAAACGACTACGGGGATATTAATTGTGTATACGAAATTTTTTCATTGTCTATATGTATGTGCGTTTTTTTGTGTATATTTGTTTTTGTCTGGACAAATATTTAATTGTAGCGGTAATATTGTTTTATTTTCTCTCTTTAAATATAACAATTTTGTAGCATTGAAAATAAGTTTCCTTCTTTCTGTTTCATTTTCTACAAATACTAACACCAATATGAATGAAGTCAGTAGTGGGCGAATGAGTGTAGGTGGTATTATATACAATTTAGTTTTTTGTGGTTCCATTTGTAATTACCACGTTATTGATTTTGCTATTGTATAAAATTCGTTTTAGTTTTTTTTCGCTATGAAGTCCACAGTTGGTGTAAAATTTAATACTGAAAATTTATGTCGAAGCTGCAAATATATGGTACTTTCGTTCCGAAGTTTTGAAAGAGGAAACTTGAATTTTGAAGACTAAATAGTCCATAGTAAATTCTTTAGTCTACTGTTTAGTCTAGTCTAAAGTCTAGTCAATAGACTAGTTTATAGTATAGTCTATAGTTTAGTTTATAGTCTAGCCTACAGTCTAGTCTATAGTCTAGTCTATAGTCTAGTCTATAGTCTAGTCTATAGTCTAGTCTATAGTCTAGTCTATAGTCTAGTCTATAGTCTAGTCTATAGTCTAGTCTATAGTCTAGTCTATAGTCTAGTCTATAGTCTAGTCTATAGTCTAGTCTATAGTCTAGTCTATAGTCTAGTCTATAGTCTAGTCTATAGTCTAGTCTATAGTCTAGTCTATAGTCTAGTCTATAGTCTAGTCTATTGTCTAGTCTATAGTCTAGTCTATAGTCTAGTCTATTGTCTAGTCTATAGTCTAGTCTATAGTCTAGTCTATTGTCTAGTCTATAGTCTAGTCTATAGTCTAGTCTATAGTCTAGTCTATAGTCTAGTCTATAGTCTAGTCTATAGTCTAGTCTATAGTCTAGTCTATAGTCTAGTCTATAGTCTAGTCTATAGTCTAGTCTATAGTCTAGTCTATAGTCTAGTCTATAGTCTAGTCTATAGTCTAGTCTATAGTCTAGTCTATAGTCTAGTCTATAGTCTAGTCTATAGTCTAGTCTATAGTCTAGTCTATAGTCTAGCCTACAGTCTAGTCTATAGTCTAGTCTATAGTCTAGTCTATAGTCTAGCCTACAGTCTAGTCTATAGTCTAGTCTATAGTCTAGCCTACAGTCTAGTCTATAGTCTAGTCTATAGTCTAGCCTACAGTCTAGTCTACAGTCTAGTCTATAGTCTAGTCTATAGTCTAGTCTATAGTCTAGTCTATAGTCTAGTCTATAGTCTAGTCTATAGTCTAGTTATAGTCTAGTCTATAGTCTAGTCTATAGTCTAGTCTATAGTCTAGTCTATAGTCTAGTCTATAGTCTAGTCTATAGTCTAGTCTATAGTCTAGTCTATAGTCTAGTCTATAGTCTAGTCTATAGTCTAGTCTATAGTCTAGTCTATAGTCTAGTCTATAGTCTAGTCTATAGTCTAGTCTATAGTCTAGTCTATAGTCTAGTCTATAGTCTAGTCTATAGTCTAGTCTATAGTCTAGTCTATAGTCTAGTCTATAGTCTAGTCTATAGTCTAGTCTATAGTCTAGTCTATAGTCTAGTCTATAGTCTAGTCTATAGTCTAGTCTATAGTCTAGTCTATAGTCTAGTCTATAGTCTAGTCTATAGTCTAGTCTATAGTCTAGTCTATAGTCTAGTCTATAGTCTAGTCTATAGTCTAGTCTATAGTCTAGTCTATAGTCTAGTCTATAGTCTAGTCTATAGTCTAGTCTATAGTCTAGTCTATAGTCTAGTCTATAGTCTAGTCTAAGTCTAGTCTATAGTCTAGTCTATAGTCTAGTCTATAGTCTAGTCTATAGTCTAGTCTATAGTCTAGTCTAATCTAGTCTATAGTCTAGTCTATAGTCTAGTCTATAGTCTAGTCTATAGTCTAGTCTATAGTCTAGTCTATAGTCTAGTCTATAGTCTAGTCTATAGTCTAGTCTATAGTCTAGTCTATAGTCTAGTCTATAGTCTAGTCTATAGTCTAGTCCATAGTCTAGTCTATAGTCTAGTCTATAGTCTAGTCTATAGTCTAGTCTATAGTCTAGTATATAGTCTAGTCTAGTCTAGTCCATAGTCTAGCTATAGTCTAGTCTATAGTCTAGTCTATAGTCTAGTCTATAGTCTAGTCTATAGTCTAGTCTATAGTCTAGTCTATAGTCTAGTCTATAGTCTAGTCTATAGTCTAGTCTATAGTCTAGTCTATAGTCTAGTCTATAGTCTAGTCTATAGTCTAGTCTATAGTCTAGTCTATAGTCTAGTCTATAGTCTAGTCTATAGTCTAGTCTATAGTCTAGTCTATAGTCTAGTCTATAGTCTAGTCTATAGTCTAGTCTATAGTCTAGTCTATAGTCTAGTCTATAGTCTAGTCTATAGTCTAGTCTATAGTCTAGTCTATAGTCTAGTCTATAGTCTAGTCTATAGTCTAGTCTATAGTCTAGTCTATAGTCTGGTCTATAGTCTAGTCTATAGTCTAGTCTATAGTCTAGTCTATAGTCTAGTATAGTCTAGTCTATGTCTAGTCTATAGTCTAGTCTATAGTCTAGTCTATATTCTAGTCTATAGTCTAATCTATGGTCTAGTCTATGGTCTAGTCTATAGTCTAGTCTATAGGCTAATCTATAGTCTAGTCTATAGTAAATTCTTTAGTCTACTGTACAGCCTAGTCTATAGTCTAGTCTTGACTTTTGACTGGTTTATAGTAAAGTATATTGAAAATTCGACTCAAACATAAATGGTACTTTTATTTCTTCCTATTTGTATTAGTTTTTGGTCTTTGACTTTTTGACATTTTTTATCCGAAACTGTCGACTAATATTTTTGTGTTGTTTCATTAAAGTGTTTGTTTTTTTTGTGATTTTGTTGCTCTACTCCCTTTGTTATTGTTTTTTTTGGCGATTGTGTTGATTTTCCAAGCTAGTGCAACACTATATATTGTTGGTGACATAAAAGCCGCAGTTATAGCGACAGCAATAATAGTCAGCATAATACATATTGGTAGAAGTAAAAGCGGAAATTTCATTGATTGGCAGTTTTTAATTATTTTCTTGTGTGGGAGTTGTGCGTTTTTTTTTTGCTCCCTTTTTTGTTTTTGTTGTTTTTAGTAATTTTTTTTTATATATTTTTATTTCGATTCCTGATTGTTATTTCACTATACATTTCGATACATTTTCAATGTTGACAGAGTTAAGACAAAGTATTGTTTTATTTTCTGCAACTATATTGCAAAACAGGGACGTTTGAGTTCAATAACGAAACAATAAGGGAGGAAAGTTTTGAAAGAAAGTAAACTTTTTTTTTGCCAAATATTTATTTAGAATGATGTAAATATTTCGTAGCATCCGATAGCTATTGAGAATTAAGAAAATTCAATTAATTTCAAAATTCCCCACTGTGCTACATCTTGTAGGTATCGAAAACAACAATAACATAGATATATTTGCTGATGGTAGATAAAACTTTAATGAATACAATACAATTAAACAAACGTACAAACATACATATGTACAGAGACACAGAGAGTGAAAGATACAAAGTTTATATTTACTCTCTCTCTTTCGCTCTTATATATTTCTACACTTCTGACAACCTTTTGAAATCCTACTACATATATGTTTTTCTCCAACTGTTTGTTCACTTTTTTTGTATTTCCTCAAATTTATTTTTTATTAAAAGTTTTCATCTTCAATTGAACTTTTTCTGTTCGTTTCATGAGTTCGAGTACAATAAAAATATGTAAAAAACAAATAATCATAATAATAATGAAACTTTAGAATGAATTTATTTGCTCTATTAAGTTTTGTATTATTTGTTTCTTTAAAGGTTTCTTTTTCCATTATTTATGTATTTTGAGAATTTTGTTTTCATATTTTATGCACAATTCGTAAGATTTTCTTACGTATGGATGGTGTTTGTGATTTTTCTCTTAGCGTTCCATATTTATTATGTCATAAGTGTTTTTCATTATTTTCTTTGGTGGTGTTGTTGTCATAAAATATATGAGATTCTTGCAGATATATTAAGGGGGTGTCGAACTACGTCTATTTATTTCATGTTGGAATATGGCCAGCTGAGATTGGAAGATGGAATTGATATAATAATGTTGTTCTGTTCTGTTGAATTAGCTTTCCTACAGATAAGACTATAAAGAGGCTATACTATAGACTAGACTATAGACTATGCTATAGACTAGACTATAGACTAAACTATAGACTAGACTATAGACTAGACTATAGACTAGACTATAGACTAGACTATAGATAGACTATAGACTAGACTATAGACTAGACTATAGACTAGACTAAGGACTAGACTATAGACTAGACTATAGACTAGACTATAGACTAGACTATAGACTAGACTATAGACTAGACTATAGACTAGACTATAGACTAGACTATAGACTAGACTATAGACTAGACTATAGACTAGACTATAGACTAGACTATAGACTAGACTATAGACTAGACTATAGACTAGACTATAGACTAGACTATAGACTAGACTATAGACTAGACTATAGACTAGACTATAGACTAGACTATAGACTAGACTATAGACTAGACTATAGACTAGACTATAGACTAGACTATAGACTAGACTATAGACTAGACTATAGACTAGACTATAGACTAGACTATAGACTAGACTATAGACTAGACTATAGACTAGACTATAGACTAGACTATAGACTAGACTATAGACTAGACTATAGACAAGACTATTGACTAGACTATAGACTAGACTATAGACTAGACTATAGACTAGACTATAGACTAGACTATAGACTAGACTATAGACTAGACTATAGACTAGACTATAGACCAGACTATAGACTAGACTATAGACTAGACTATAGACTAGACTATAGACTAGACTATAGACTAGACTATAGACTAGACTATAGACTAGACTATAGACTAGACTATAGACTAGACTATAGACTAGACTATAGACTAGACTATAGACTAGACTATAGACTAGACTATAGACTAGACTATAGACTAGACTATAGACTAGACTATAGACTAGACTATAGACTAGACTATAGACTAGACTAGACTATAGACTAGACTAGACTATAGACTAGACTAGACTATAGACTAGACTAAGGACTAGACTATAGACTAGACTATAGACTAGACTATAGACTAGACTATAGACAAGACTATAGACTAGACTATAGACTAGACTATAGACTAGACTATAGACTAGACTATAGACTAGACTATAGACTAGACTATAGACCAGACTATAGACTAGACTATAGACTAGACTATAGACTAGACTATAGACTAGACTATAGACTAGACTATAGACTAGACTATAGACTAGACTAGACTAGACTATAGACTAGACTAGACTAGACTATAGACTAGACTATAGACTAGACTATAGACTAGACTATAGACTAGACTATAGACTAGACTATAGACTAGACTATAGACTAGACTATAGACTAGACTATAGACTAGACTATAGACTAGACTATAGACTAGACTATAGACTAGACTATAGACTAGACTATAGACTAGACTATAGACTAGACTAGACTATAGACTAGACTAGACTATAGACTAGACTAGACTATAGACTAGACTAGACTATAGACTAGACTAGACTATAGACTAGACTAGACTATAGACTAGACTAGACTATAGACTAGACTAGACTAGACTAGACTAGACTAGACTATAGACTAGACTAGACTATAGACTAGACTATAGACTAGACTAGACTATAGACTAGACTATAGACTAGACTATAGACTAGACTATAGACTAGACTATAGACTAGACTATAGATAGACTAGACTAGACTACAGACTAGACTATAGACTAGACTATAGACTAGACTATAGACTAGACTACAGACTAGACTATAGACTAGACTATAGACTAGACTATAGACTAGACTATAGACTAGACTATAGACTAGACTATAGACTAGACTATAGACTAGACTATAGACTAGACTATAGACTAGACTATAGACTAGACTATAGACTAGACTATAGACTAGACTATAGACTAGACTATAGACTAGACTATAGACTAGACTATAGACTAGACTATAGACTAGACTATAGACTAGACTATAGACTAGACTATAGACTAGACTATAGACTAGACTATAGACTAGACTATAGACTAGACTAGACTAGACTATAGACTAGACTATAGACTAGACTATAGACTAGACTATAGACTAGACTATAGACTAGACTATAGACTAGACTATAGACTAGACTATAGACTAGACTATAGACTAGACTATAGACTAGACTATAGACTAGACTATAGACTAGACTATAGACTAGACTATAGACTAGACTATAGACTAGACTATAGACTAGACTATAGACTAGACTATAGACTAGACTATAGACTAGACTATAGACTAGACTATAGACTAGACTATAGACTAGACTATAGACTAGACTATAGACTAGACTATAGACTAGACTATAGACTAGACTATAGACTAGACTATAGACTAGACTATAGACTAGACTATAGACTAGACTATAGACTAGACTATAGACTAGACTATAGACTAGACTATAGACTAGACTATAGACTAGACTATAGACTAGACTATAGACTAGACTATAGACTAGACTATAGACTAGACTATAGACTAGACTATAGACTAGACTATAGACTAGACTATAGACTAGACTATAGACTAGACTATAGACTAGACTATAGACTAGACTATAGACTAGACTATAGACTAGACTATAGACTAGACTATAGACTAGACTATAGACTAGACTATAGACTAGACTATAGACTAGACTATAGACTAGACTATAGACTAGACTATAGACTAGACTATAGACTAGACTATAGATAGACTATAGACTAGACTATAGACTAGACTATAGACTAGACTATAGACTAGACTATAGACTAGACTATAGACTAGACTATAGACTAGACTATAGACTAGACAATAGACTAGACTATAGACTAGACTATAGACTAGACTATAGACTAGACAATAGACTAGACTATAGACTAGACAATAGACTAGACTATAGACTAGACTATACACTAGACTATAGACTAGACTATAGACTAGACTATAGATTAGACTATAGACTAGAATATAGACTAGACTATAGACTAGACTATAGACTAGACTATAGACTAGACTATAGACTAGACTATAGACTAGACTATAGACTAGACTATAGACTAGACTATAGACTACACTATAGACTAGACTATAGACTAGACTATAGACTAGACTATAGACTACACTATAGACTACACTATAGACTAGACTATAGACTAGACTATAGACTAGACTATAGACTAGACTATAGACTAGACTATAGACTAGACTATAGACTAGACTATAGACTAGACTATAGACTAGACTATAGACTAGACTATAGACTAGACTATAGACTAGACTATAGACTAGACTATAGACTAGACTATAGACTAGACTATAGACTAGACTATAGACTAGACTATAGACTAGACTATAGACTAGACTATAGACTAGACTATAGACTAGACTATAGACTAGACTATAGACTAGACTATAGACTAGACTATAGACTAGACTATAGACTAGACTATAGACTAGACTATAGACTAGACTATAGACTAGACTATAGACTAGACTATAGACTAGACTATAGACTAGACTATAGACTAGACTATAGACTAGACTATAGACTAGACTATAGACTAGACTATAGACTAGACTATAGACTAGACTATAGACTAGACTATAGACTAGACTATAGACTAGACTATAGACTAGACTATAGACTAGACTATAGACTAGACTATAGACTAGACTATAGACTAGACTATAGGCTAGACTATAGACTAGACTATAGACTAGACTATAGACTAGACTATAGACTAGACTATAGACTAGACTATAGACTAGACTATAGACTAGACTATAGACTAGACTATAGAGTAGACTATAGACTAGACTATAGACTAGACTATAGACTAGACTATAGACTAGACTATAGACTAGACTATAGAGTAGACTATAGACTAGACTATAGACTAGACTATAGACTAGACTATAGACTAGACTATAGACTAGACTATAGACTAGACTATAGACTAGACTATAGACTAGACTATAGACTAGACTATAGACTAGACTATAGACTATACTAGACTATAGACTATACTAGACTATAGACTAGACTATAGACTAGACTATAGACTAGACTATAGACTAGACTATAGACTAGACTATAGACTAGACTATAGACTAGACTATAGACTAGACTATAGACTAGACTATAGACTAGACTATAGACTAGACTATAGACTAGACTATAGACTAGACTATAGACTAGACTATAGACTAGACTATAGACTAGACTATAGACTAGACTATAGACTAGACTATAGACTAGACTATAGACTAGACTATAGACTAGACTATAGACTATAGACTAGACTATAGACTAGACTATAGACTAGACTATAGACTAGACTATAGACTAGACTATAGACTAGACTATAGACTAGACTATAGACTAGACTATAGACTAGACTATAGACTAGACTATAGACTAGACTATAGACTAGACTATAGACTATAGACTAGACTAGACTATAGACTAGACTATAGACTATAGACTAGACTATAGACTAGACTATAGACTATAGACTAGACTATAGACTAGACTATAGACTAGACTATAGACTAGATTATAGACTAGACTATAGACTAGATTATAGACTAGACTATAGACTAGACCATAGACAAGACTAAAAACTAGACTATTGACTATACTATAGACTAGACTAAAGACTAGACTATTGACTAGTCTACACTATACTAAGGAACTTCTACAAGTCTGGGCAGGCCTAATATTCGTAGTTTTTCAAAAATGGGTATGTGGGTATATTGACTTTTGTCCATAACCAACTTTTATTTGTATTTTTTTATTTGTTGCTTTATTATGAATTCACTGCTTTTGGTATTCATATGAGTTCATCGTTTATTTAGTATTTATACCCTACACCACTTTAGTGGGGAGGGTATATTGGGTTTGTGCTGATGTTTGTAACGCACAATAATATTGGTCCTATACCCACCTTAAAGTATACCAATCGGCTCAGAATCATTTTCTGAGTCGATTTAGCTATGTCCGTCCGTCTGTCCGTCCGTCTGTCCGTCCGTCTGTCCGTCCGTCTGTCCGTCCGTCTGTCCGTCCGTCCATGTAAACCTTGTAATCAAACTACAGGTCGCAATTTTGAAGATAATTCAATGAAATTTGGTACATGATCTTCTATTGTCACAGGGACGAAGCCTATTGAAAATGGTTAAGATCGGTCCATTATTTCACCTAGCCCCCATACAACTGAACCCCCCAATAGGGCTTGTAATCCTTGTAATCAAACTACAGGTCGCAATTTTGCAGATAATTCAATGAAATTTGGCACATGATCTTTTATGGTACCGTAGACGAAGCCTATTGAAAATGGTTACCATCGGTCCATTATTTCACCTAGTCCCCGTACAACTGCACCCCCCGAATAGGGCTTTTAAAATTTGTAATCAAACTACAGGTCGCAATTTTGGAGATAATTCAATGAAATTTGGCACATTATCTTTTATGGTACCGTAGACGAAGCCTATTGAAAATGGTTACCATCGGTCCATTATTTCACCTAGCCCCCATACAACTGAACCCCCGAATAGGGCTTTTAAAACTTGTAATCAAACTACAGGTCGCAATTTTGGAGATAATTCAATGAAATTTGGCACATGATCTTTTATGGTACCGTAGATGAATCCTGTTGAAAATGGTTTACATGGGTCCATTATTTCACCTAGCCCTTATACAACTGAACCCGCCGAATAGGGCTTTTAAGTTCATAATTAAGTTCATATACTCATATCTCGACAAAAAGCTGCAATAACCAAGTTGTATACAAGACTTGATGACCCCCACGAATTCCATAATAATAGGTTCTCATATGACCCTAGCCGCTATGAAAAGCCCCCATCAAAATTTCACTTAAATGTCCACAATTTTATTCAACAATAAACGGCTTAAGTATGTATATCTAAGGCAAGGTACAATTCAACATAAATGCATTATTATGGCAACTAAATCACATTATATTTTTGTCAAAGGTGTAGGGTATTATATGGTCGGCCTCGCCCGACTATAATTTCTTACTTGTTTTTTTTTGTTATTCTCAACACTTGAGAATGATTCTTATTCATTGAGAAGTTGATTTCAGTACGTTCGTTAGTAAACAAGTGCCACAAGATTTAATTATGATGTTTTTTTTTTCATACGACTTTGATTGTGATTCAAAGTATTATTTTTTATATGTATACTGTTTGTTTATAATTTGATTAATGTTCGTAGGAAAGTAAATTATAGAACAATTGTTTGACGCAGATTTACATATGTACTATATAGTTTTATGAAAAGGGTGTTTATTTTAGAGGTTTTAGAGGCTAGACTATAGACTAGACTATAAACATGATTATAGACTAGACTATTGACTAAGCTATAGTTTAGTTTATTGACTACTGTAGACTATACTGGTTATAGAGTAGACTATAGACTAGGCCGTAGGCTATGGACTAGACTATAGCTTAGACTATACTATGGACTAGACTGTAGACTAGATTATACACTACACTATAGACTATAGACTAGACTTTAGACTAGACTATAGACTAGACTATAGACTAGACTATAGACTAGACTATAGACTAGACTATAGACTAGACTATAGACTAGACTATAGACTAGACTATAGACTAGACTATAGACTAGACTATAGACTAGACTATAGACTAGACTATAGACTAGACTATAGATTAGACTATAGACTAGACTATAGACTAGACTATAGACTAGACTATAGACTAGACTATAGACTAGACTATAGACTAGACTATAGACTAGACTATAGACTAGACTATAGACTAGACTATAGACTAGACTATAGACTAGACTATAGACTAGACTATAGACTAGACTATAGACTAGACTATCGACTAGACTATAGACTAGACTATAGACTAGACTATAGACTAGACTATAACTAGACTATAGACTAGACTATAGACTAGACTATAGACTAGACTATAGACTAGACTATAGACTAGACTATAGACTAGACCATAGACTAGACTATAGACTAGACTATAGACTAGACTATAGACTAGACTATAGACTAGACTATAGACTAGACTATAGACTAGACTATAGACTAGACCATAGACTAGACTATAGACTAGACTATAGACTAGACTATAGACTAGACTATAGACTAGACTATAGACTAGACTATAGACTAGACTATAGACTAGACTATAGACTAGACTATAGACTATACTATAGACTAGACTATAGATTAGACTATAGACTAGATTATAGACTAGACTATAGACTAGATTATAGACTAGACTATAGACTAGATTATAGACTAGACTATAGACTAGACTACAGACTAGATTATAGACTAGACTATAGACTAGACTACAGACTAGACTACAGACCACGCTATAGACTAGACTATAGACTAGACTAGACTATAGACTATAGACTAGTCTAGACTAGACTAGACATTTTTAGTCGATTATTTGAGAGCTAAAGCAGTGATAATATACATTTTTATACCCACTAACAAAATACTCTTTACAGTATTGAAGAAAGAAAAAAATACAAAAACCTTAATCACAGTTAATATAATTAACAGACAGTGCCACTACAATAATTGGATTATGATGTTTAATTTTATTCATTTTAGTTAAAGCACGTGTGTGTTTTTAAATAAATTTAAATTAAAAGAAATGTATTTAAACAATTCAAATGCATAGTAGATGAACTGATTCGTAATAATTTGTCATTGAATATCAAAAATCTTAAAAATTTTATTTATATGAAACTTATCTCTTTTTTAATTAAATTTTAGCTTTGAATTATTCAAAGAGTTATTTAATTGCTGAGAATCCAACCCAGGCCCACTTTATACACTATGCTGCGTGATCAATGCGCTAATCACTTCTGATACATCGCCTTCAATATTAATTGAATAAAATTTTAGTTTTATGCTCAAAATTTCCTTAAAATAAAACAAGTGAGTATAACAAAAGCTGCTATCTCCACTGGTGCATAGGTATCTGTATAGGGAAGAGTAAAAAATAAAATATTTAACAATAAAAGTTGATGGATGGAGCAGGCAAGTTCATGTGGTTTTCTTTTAAAGAGAAACGCACTAAGCAGTTTGTTTGCCAAAGATGAAAAAGATATATCGAGTTTGCAGGCAGTAATATTTGGACACTGAGTACTATGCAGTCATGCAAGTTAGATTGGACCTCTATTTAAAGTAATTTGTCGAAATTACTGGTGTAAAGAGAACAATTTTTCTACGAATACCCTAACCTAGCAGTTAACGAGGAACAGATCCTCATTGCTGCAGGCTGGATCTAATACAGTATTAATATATCTTACTATTCATCCGACTAATGGGGTTTTCAGCTAAAAACGGAGTTCTTACGACTGTACAGTTTGCGCGTAGTTAAGTCGCAAAATATTTGTTTTCAGTGTTAAAAGAAAAATTTTTGTAAATTTGTATAAACTCGAATATCTCATAAGCTATTAGAGATTATATACATATGGCAATAGTTTCGTCGCGCTGTGGACTGTGTAAAACAAAAAGCTAAATATTGTTTTTAATTTTTTAATGTTCAAGGTGCCCTCATGCAAAATATGCATTAATATTTGTAAATATGAGAAATTTTTAGAAAAATTTAAGAAAAATATGGGCGGATTAGTATTAGTGGGTGTGGCAGTTGCCATATTAATCAAACACTAAAATTAATATATTTGGGAAATTATAAAAGTTATAGTTATTATATTTGTACTAGTAACTTAAGTATCAATATGAATTTTTAGTGGGCGGAGTTTAGAATCAGTAGGCGTGGCAACTCTCATATACATTTACAAACATATAAACTAAAATTTGTATTTCTGAAAAACTATAGTTACCTATAGTCCTATTGTCCTCAACTTTTGCACTCTTAAACTCTGACAACGATACGAATAGTTAGGAGGCGTACTATTAATTGTGGGCGTGACATTTTTCATATAACTTAAATACCATAATTCATATATTTGGGATACTATAACAGCTAGAGTCGCCAAAATGTTGTGTGAGAAGACATGAAAGTGCCCTATATAGTGGGCGTGGCATATTTCGTATGAATTATATACAAATATTCGTTTATATGGGACTAGAATGCCCTGAGTGCTTCACCACCCTAACAAAAAAATTAATACATACAAAACTTTAATTACTTTTAGAGAGAAATTTAATTAATTAAAAGGTTTTTTTATGTTTCTGTTTTTTACGTTCAATATTTTTGAAATTTATCACGTGAATAAATTCGCATTCAGTAAGGAGCCTGTTTTCTTAATTGCATTCCTTTAGTTTCCACATTATAGAAAATTTCGAAAAAGTACCAAAAGTCCCTTTTGTACGATTCTCAGGTCCCTACATATAAAATTTTATAGTTCTATATAGTTCTGAAAAACGAAAAAGTACAAAAATCAATAAATTCTCTTTTAATAAGGACCATGTTTCAGGTGTTCCGATTTCCTATTATAGAGAATCCAAGAGGTACCATTTGAAGAATGGAAAAGCACCAAAGAGTCCCCATTTACAGACTATTATTCAGCCAGGACTATGCATGATCAAATTTATGTTTCTAGGTTGAATATATTAGAAAATTCAAAAAGGTACCATTTAAGAGATGAAAAGTACTAAAAAGTTCTATCCTAAAGAATCCTATTCAATAAGAACCGTCTATGTTTAACAATCATGTGTGTTTGGATTCATATTATAGAACATACAAAGAGTATCATTTTAAGGAAGGAAAAGTACCAAAAATGGTATAAATTCTACTCTTGTGGAAAGTACTAATAAAAATATTACCATTTTCCCCTTTTTTTCGCCTAGGAATAGACTTTTTCGAAATTAAGTTTACAACATATTTCGTCTTTAAATCTATATATCACAGATAAAATTTAAAAGATTTAAATTTGCAGATTTGAAAAATTGTGCTTTCAAAAAGTACCAAACAATTTACTCAAATTTGGTCTAATATAGGCCTTAGTACCAGAATGCCAAAGTAATATACCAATAGCTTATATTGTTTGAGAGAATTAACTATTTTTTCAAATTTTATAAAAATTGCTTAATTTTTTTTTTGAGATAAATTAAATTTCCCGTTTTTCCCCTTTTTTGGTACTTTTTTCCCCAGTGAAAAAGCTAATATTTTGTTTCAATAAATATTACAGAGTTAGTACGTAATTTCATAGGTATACGTCTATAACTCGAAAAAGTTTTCTTAATGTACAAAAAGAAGTACTTAAAATATAGTTTTGTCCCTTTTACACCCAAAAAGGACTGAATTTTAAAAAAAGTACGTAACAGTTGTTTCATAATTGCGAAAGATATATCCAAAATATTTACAAACATTTTATTATGTTATTATAACCTATAAAGGACCAAAAAAGGTACCAAAATCACATACTTTTGTTACACGTTTCCACCCCTTAAAAGTACGAATTTCAAAAAAAAGTACCAGACACCCTTTTGCTCATTTTAAGAGTACATATAGGTGCATTTTTCCTGTATCACTAATATTGAATAAGATAATTAAGAAAACCTGTTTTACCCGTTTTTCCCCTTTTTACCCCTAAATGACCAAATTTCAAAAAAAAAAACTGAAAACACCTGAAATTTTATCCCGATCAGATCGCTTTCTATCATCGAAATTTCACCACTATGTATTTAGATCAAATAGAAATCAAGATTTGATTCAAACACTTACAAAATTGCGCCCTTTAGCTGGACAGATGATGAATCGATATAGAACGAAATCCAGAACCGACAAAATGAATCGATATAGAAATTAAAATTTAAACGTATTTGAAGCATTCATACATAACTTATTACCAAACTATAACATATACATACATACATAATTAATTGATTTAATTTATGCTTCATAACTGTATGTTTTAGTGTGTATTTTCAGCAATTAGAACTTTGTAATGAAACGTTATGAAATGCCACAATCAAACAGGATATAAAAGAAAATTTGTACAAAACATCCAATCAATGTATAACTCTATGAATGTAATGAATATCTTATTATGTGATTATGTAAATATGCAAGTATTTACTTGTTCTCTATGAAAGTGTTTGTTATTAAATAGAGTTTCCAATAATTTAATTACTATAAATATCCACTTATGAAAATCTCAATATAAAATTAAATTCCCAAAAAATTTTAATCACATAATATTTAAGGAAAAATTTTGTTCATAAATTCCTTTGTTGCTTAAAAAAACTCATTAATATTTGTTAAATTTTCCCTACTCAGCACCCACCTTTTGGGGCTTTATTTGCAAAAAATAGGCAAACTCTTTTATACATCATACTAGCTTTTCATAGTAATATAATACTAAGCAATATATGAACGCTATTGTTCATCAACCATATTTCCGATTATAGTGAAAATTTTCTATAACAAAAAAAAAAAAAAAAAAAATCTCAACTACTTTACTCGACTTTAGTCTTAATATGTGTACGTATCAATCCAAACGCTGTAGTTGTATGGTAAATGTGCATGATGTATTTCATAATAATTCAGCGATTATTGTTTCCATCACAAGTATATAGTGGGTTCTATGTACTGCAGCATCATCATCATCATCATTGGGATTCTAACACGGCCACAAGTAAGAGTTTTAATGTATGCAAATTAAAAACAAGCATATGCATGTATAGAAGTATCAGAATATGGTTTTGGTTTTTGTTGTATTAAAATCATATCGCTCATTTATCACAAGACTGACATAATACAAGAAAAGTAGTTTCGGGAAATATTAATGATATTTTACTATTTTTAAAGAACTTTTAAACAAATTAAGGTATTTGACAGATTCAGATGGAAGAGGTTACTTTGTTCCTCATCTTTGTTGAAATTTTGATTTATCTAATATTTGTCAAAACATGACTTACAGTTTTTACGTTGACAATAAAAATCGATCTATATGAAAGATCCTCATAGGACACATATTTTGTAGCTTTCAATTCAAAACAACCGATTTGTGGATTATGGCAGTCTTGTAGTAAAGGAGCGATATGTTCTCCTATGCTTCAATATATAATACATGTTATAGTATATACTGCTATGTATATCCAGAGAACATTAGGATGGTCTGTAGACCACCATGAAATTCTAATCTGAATATTTGGAATTGATTACTGGCATCTGTACTATAGACTAGTCCATGGTCTGAACTATAGACTTGTCCATATTCTGGACTATAGACTAGTCTCTAATCTGGACTATAGACTATTTTCTAATCTGGACTATAGACTATTCCCTAATCGGGACTATAGACTAGTCCATATTCTGGACTATAGACTTGTCCATATTCTGGACTATAGACTAGTCCATAGCCTGCTTTGTAGTCTAGTCCATAGTCAGGACTATAGACTATTCCATATTCTGGACTATAGACTGTTCCATAATCTAGAATATAAACTAGTCCATAGTCTGGACTATAGACTAATCCATATACTGGACTATAGACTATTCCATAGTCTGGACTATGGATTGTCCACAGTTTGCTCTATAGTCCATAGTCTGGACTATAGACTGTTCCATAATCTAGAATATAAACTAGTCCATAGTCTGGACTATAGACTAGTCCATAGTCTGAACTATAGACTAATCCATTGTATGGACTATAGACTAGTTCATATTCTGGACTATAGAATAGTCCATATTTTGGACTTTGGACTATTAAATCGTCTAGACTTTGGACTATTAAATCGTCTAGACTATAGAGCAGTCTATAGTCTGGACTATAGACTAGTCCATAGTCTGGACTATAGACTAGTCCATAGTCTGGACTATAGACTAGTCCATTGTCTGGACTATAGACTAGTCCATTGTCTGGACTATAGACTAGTCCATAGTCTGGACTATAGACTAGTCCATAGTCTGGACTATAGACTAGTCCATTGTCTGGACTATAGACTAGTCCATAGTCTGGACTATAGACTAGTCCATAGTCTGGACTATAGACTAGTCCATTGTATGGACTATAGACTACTCCATAGTCTGGTCTATAGACTAGTCCATTGTATGGACTATGCACTAGTCCATCGTCTAGACTATAGACCAGTTCATAGTCTTGGCTATGCACTATAGTCCATGGCCTAGACTATAGTCTGGTCTATAAAAGAGTCGATAGTCTGGACTATAGGCTAGTACTTAGACCGCAATTTAGACTATAGACTACTATAGACTAGTCCATAGTCTAAACTATAGACTAGTCCATAGTATCGAATATAGACTAGCCTATAGTCTACATTATAAACTAGTCCATAGTCTGGACTATAAACTAATCCTAAGTCTGTTGTATAAACTAGTCCATAGTCTTGACTATATACTAGTCCATAGTCGGTCCGTAGTCTGGACTATAAACTAGTCCATATTCTGGACTATAGACTAGTTCATATTCTTGACTATAAACTAGTCCATGGTCTGCATAATAGACTAGTCTATAGTTTGGACTATAGACCAGTCCTTAGTCTGCATTATAAACTAGTCCTTAGTCTGGACTAAAGACTAGTTCATGGTCTAGACTATAGACTAGTCCATAGTCTATATTGTAAAGTAGTCCATAGACTAGTCCATAAAACTACTCCGAAATCTAGACTATAGATTAGCTAATAGTCTAGACTATAGACTTATTCTGGACTTATGAGTAGTTTATAGTAAATACTTTGAGCTGCACTATTTTACGGATATTTTCTTTTGGAACACCCTAATATGTATATAAATTTCTTGGTTTGCTTAAGAGCTCGTTATTATCTTTGAAATAATAATAACTTGCCGCAAAAAGAATAGAAAATTTAATTTATTTAATCTGGCTTTATGTTTGCTTGTCATTACAATTTAAGTAAGAAATTCAACGAGAAGGAAAATCCTTTTTAGATGTTTAAGGAAATTGAAATGAAATAAAAATTTATATAAATTGTATAATAATTTTGAATAAAATTTTCTAAATCAATTATAATTTGTGAAGGAATTTTTCGAGTTTTCGTCCCAAGATCAAACCGTTAAGGTGAAGTGAAAGCATATAGTAAAAATTTGATTTTAGTCGTGCTGTGCTGTGGCGTAAGAGCAATTTTGAACTATAGTGGTATCTCGATACTTTGAAAATTCAAAGAATTTTTATGTGGAATCGTGAAAAACTCCCTGATTTGGAATAATGTAAAAATATTTGTATAAAAATATGAATATTGATTTATACATATTTTCTTATTTATGTGTGTAGGCGTATTTACTTAACATTATCTTCCTCAGTCATGTGTGATTGTTTATATATCTAAAAATATTAGGTTAACGCCCGACTTCTTTTCTTGTCACTGCATGTCTCTGTGTGTGTCATATTTATGATCATTTTATTGTAGACCTGTCATTGTCTATTCGTATTTATATAATGTATTCGCCTGATTGTGATTTAATTCAATCAAAATCCAGATGGGTAGTCATTCTTACATTTAGTTAAATTAGGGTGGTTGTAAATATACATAAGTTGTTGATATTAATACAAAAATAAAATTTTAGTTTATTTAAAAAATTACATTTTTTGTTGGGATACTTAGTAAATATATTCGATTGTTAATTGAAGAACATTTAATCAAATGATATAATCAGATGTAAAAACCAAAGCATACTTATGGGTCTGTTTTTCAATTCAGTAATAAATTAATGACTTTATAATATACCAAACAAGTTTTTGTATAATAAATATATTTGAACACATTGACATACATAAATATATGTAAGTCCATTAAGGTGTTTCTTTTATAAACCATTGCACAAAAGACTATCCCACGGAAAAACTTTTTTGTGAATTTGATGTAACCACAAGTCTCTAATGATACATGTGGTAAATTTATATAAATAAAAAAACCATGACCTATGCACACAAGGTTCACATGGATATACTGACGGACAAACAGACGGACAAACAGACAGACTGATAGACAGACAGACAGACGGACGGACAGAAGGACAGAACTTCTTCTCATCTCCTTCTTTTAAATCTATATTTATTCAAGATAATGTACATTGTTGCGATAAGATATTAAAGCTTTAAAAGTAAAAAACAACAACACCCTAATATTTGTATATTAATAATAACTTAAAGGAAACACCCAAAATGACCATTAAACTAATATGATTATAAGGACTATGATGTCATTTTATACATACATATATATATTATAAATCCACACACTTATTTTGGTTTATTAATACTTCATGGATATTGAGTTTCATTTTTATTGATTCTTAGAAAATTTCTTGAAAATCTCTTTAATAAAAAAGAAGTAAAGTATACGTATATCATTAACATAATGGAAATTTCCTAAGGTTATTACTTAAGAAATTATCTTTTAACATTGTAAATAAAAAAAGATTTTCAAAATAAAGATGTTTTAAATTAGTAACAATGGTGAAAGGTTGACATCATATAATCAAACAGTTATGAAATTATAATGAAAACATATTTTTGACAATTTTTGTAATGTCAAGTTTTCAGCAGGAAAATTTCTTGTTAAAATATATAATATTAAATGAAATTGTGGCCTAGCAATATAAATGCTAATTCCATTTATATTAAAAACTAATTATACATACATATGTATGTAGATATGTCGGTGAATTATTATATTAAGGTATAATTTATTTATGCATAAATAATACATACAAACATAAAAAATCACATTGATTTCATATGATTTTACACATATTCATTTATATTATTACATTTTGCAATACATGCACAACTAATAAATTCAATTACTATATGAGCGTATGAGTGATATTTTTGTATGAGCCTTAGAGAACATATAAAGTATACGCCTTCATTAGATACTGTAGGACAGGCATGAAAAAATTAAATTTTGAAATACTATGGACAAGACTATAGACTAGACATAGACCAGACTATAGACTAGACTATAGACTAGACTATAGACTAGACTAGACTAGACCATAGACTAGACTAGACTAGACTAGACTATAGACTAGACTAGACTAGACTAGACTAGACTAGACTAGACTAGACTATAGACTAGACTAGACTAGACTAGACTAGACTAGACTAGACTAGACTATAGACTAGACTAGACTAGACTAGACTAGACTAGACTAGACTAGACTAGACTAGACTAGACTAGACTAGACTAGACTAGACTAGACTAGACTAGACTATAGACTAGACTAGACTATAGACTAGACTATAGACTAGACTATAGACTAGACTATAGACTAGACTAGACTAGACTAGAATATAGACTAGACTAGACTATAGGCTATAGACTAGACTAGACTAGACTAGACTAGACTAGACTAGACTATAGACTAGACTATAGACTAGACTATAGACTAGACTAGACTAGACTAGACTAGAATATAGACTAGACTAGACTATAGACTATAGACTATAGACTATAGACTAGACTAGACTAGACTAGACTAGACTAGACTACTAGACTAGACTAGACTAGACTAGACTAGACTAGACTAGACACTAGACTAGACTAGACTAGACTATAGGACTAGACATAGACTATAGACTAGACTAAGATAGACTAGACTATAGACTAGACTAGGACTAGACTAGACTAGCTAGACTAGAATTAGAGACTAGGACTAGGACTAGATAGGACTAGACTATACTATGAAGACCTAGACTAGACTATAGACTAGACTATACTATAGACTATAAGACTATAGACTATAACTATAGACTAGACTATAGACTAGAGACTATAGACCTAGACTATAGACTAGACTATAGACTAGACTATAGACTAGACTATAGACTAGACTATAGACTAAGACTATAGACTAGACTATAGACTAGACTATAGACTAGACTTATAGACTATAGACTAGACTATAGACTAGACTATAGACTAGACTATAGACTAGACTATAGACTAGACTATAGACTAGACTATAGACTAGACTATAGACTAGACTATAGACTAGACTATAGACTAGACTATAGACTAGACTATAGACTAGACTATAGACTAGACTATAGACTAGACTATAGACTAGACTATAGACTAGACTATAGACTAGACTATAGACTAGACTATAGACTAGACTATAGACTAGACTATAGACTAGACTATAGACTAGACTATAGACTAGACTATAGACTAGACTATAGACTAGACTATAGACTAGACTATAGACTAGACTATAGACTAGACTATAGACTAGACTATAGACTAGACTATAGACTAGACTATAGACTAGACTATAGACTAGACTATAGACTAGACTATAGACTAGACTATAGACTAGACTATAGACTAGACTATAGACTAGACTATAGACTAGACTATAGACTAGACTATAGACTAGACTATAGACTAGACTATAGACTAGACCATAGACTAGACTATAGACTATAGACTAGACTATAGACTAGACTATAGACTAGACTATAGACTAGACTATAGACTAGACTATAGACTAGACTATAGACTAGACTATAGACTAGACTATAGACTAGACTATAGACTAGACTAGACTAGACTATAGACTAGACTATAGACTAGACTATAGACTAGACTATAGACTAGACTATAGACTGGATTATAGACTAGACTATAGACTAGACTATAGACTAGACTATAGACTAGACTATAGACTAGACTATAGACTAGACTATAGACTAGGCTATAGACTAGACTATAGACTAGGCTATAGACTAGACTATAGTCTAGAATATAGACTAGACTATAGACTAGACTATAGACTAGGCTATAGACTAGACTATAGTCTAGACTATAGACTAGACTATAGTCTAGTCTAATCCAGTCTATAGTCTAGTCTATAGTCTAGTCTATAGACTAGTCTATAGTCTAGTCTATAGTCTAGTCTATAGTCTAGTCTATAGTCTAGTCTATAGTCTAGTCTATAGTCTAGTCTATAGTCTAGTCTATAGTCTAGTCTATAGTCTAGTCTATAGTCTAGTCTATAGTCTAGTCTATAGTCTAGTCTATAGTCTAGTCTATAGTCTAGTCTATAGTCTAGTCTATAGTCTAGTCTATAGTCTAGTCTATAGTCTAGTCTATAGTCTAGTCTATAGTCTAGTCTATAGTCTAGTCTATAGTCTAGTCTATAGTCTAGTCTATAGTCTAGTCTATAGTCTAGTCTATAGTCTAGTCTATAGTCTAGTCTATAGTCTAGTCTATAGTCTAGTCTATAGTCTAGTCTATAGTCTAGTCTATAGTCTAGTCTATAGTCTAGTCTATAGTCTAGTCTATAGTCTAGTCTATAGTCTAGTCTATAGTCTAGTCTATAGTCTAGTCTATAGTCTAGTCTATAGTCTAGTCTATAGTCTAGTCTATAGTCTAGTCTATAGTCTAGTCTATAGTCTAGTCTATAGTCTAGTCTATATCTTCTATAGTCTAGTCTATAGTCTAGTCTATAGTCTAGTCTATAGTCTAGTCTATAGTCTAGTCTATAGTCTAGTCTATAGTCTAGTCTATAGTCTAGTCTATAGTCTAGTCTATAGTCTAGTCTATAGTCTATGGGCTATAGTCTGTAGTCTATAGACTATAGACTATGGGCTATAGTCTGTAGTCTATAGACTATAGACTAGACTATAGACTAGACTATAGACTAGACTATAGACTAGACTATAGACTAGACTATAGACTAGACTATAGACTAGACTATAGACTAGACTATAGACTAGACTATAGACTAGACTATAGACTAGACTATAGACTAGACTATAGACTAGACTATAGACTAGACTATAGACTAGACTATAGACTAGACTATAGACTAGACTATAGACTAGACTATAGACTAGACTATAGACTAGACTATAGACTAGACTATAGACTAGACTATAGACTAGACTATAGACTAGACTATAGACTAGACTATAGACTATAGACTAGACTATAGACTAGACTATAGACTAGACTATAGACTAGACTATAGACTAGACTATAGACTAGACTATAGACTAGACTATAGACTAGACTATAGACTAGACTATAGACTAGACTATAGACTAGACTATAGACTAGACTATAGACTAGACTATAGACTAGACTATAGACTAGACTATAGACTAGACTATAGACTAGACTATAGACTAGACTATAGACTAGACTATAGACTAGACTATAGACTAGACTATAGACTAGACTATAGACTAGACTATAGACTAGACTATAGACTAGACTATAGACTAGACTATAGACTAGACTATAGACTAGACTATCTGACTTATTATTGTTTAATTTAACTTATTTGTTTTTAATTTTGTTTTTTTATATTAAATAAAATTATTTACCGAAGTTGTTACAGTTATTCTTTGTTATTTGTATTGTGTTGGACAAATAATTTTAATTCTATTTCCAGATATTTTTATGATTAAATGTAAATAGTTTAAATAGGTATAATATCTAATTTAATTTTATGTTATACAGCACCTGCTAAATACACATTGATTTATAAATAATTTTTTAATTATTTATTTACAAATTCAAACATTTTGCTAGATTTATAATTAAGTTATAGTATTACAGAGCATGTAATAAAGTGTTATATTTACATTTGGGAATTTATTGATAACTTTTATTTTAACATACAGACAAAGTATAATTTGTACATGTTTTAAAGTGTTACAAATTGTTAATCGCAATTTAAGTTAAAACATATTTTAAGTATTTATAATTAATATTAATTGTATATCATTTAGCAAATGCAATGAATCTAATATGTATTTGCATTTGGATTCCTTCCAAACACTTTTGACATTGTGATTGCTCATGTCTTTGGTCAAACTATCTATGCGTGTTATTTGTCAAATTCCGAGCAAAATTATGCTCTTAGTCCTGTTTGTCCTGTCAGGATATTAAGCACCAAACTAACCTCGGATTCACTCCAACAGAGAGACTTTTCATGCTGCTTGAAGCGTTCTGCTTTCTATGTTATGATTCCATTTTAATTTCCGATTAAGGAATACACCCAATTACTTATCCCTGTGGCTCAACGAACTGACTCTGCTATAGATTACTTCTGGTGCAACAGAAGGTACTCTATGGTTTTCTCTAGATTACTTAAGTATCCAAAAGTGGTGATTGACTTCCTGATTATTACTTAGAAACTGCGAAGTGGCGTTTGATTTCCTTTCCGCTTTATAAACAAAATACATAGTTAAACATTTGGGAAACAACACTGTGCACATTGAACCCTAGCAAAATTTCTGGGTATTTACATGCTGATTAACAAATACATTCACAATGTTTCTTTCTTTTTGCTACCGGTTAACAAAGATACAAGATTAAAAGAAAACAACAACAAAAAAACAAATACAAAAAGATTTATAGACCAATTTTTTTGTAGGTTAACCAAATAGCGGTAACTTTTGTATATTCTTAACGTATTTCAATGAAAGCTGCTAACACACACACATAAACAAACTTAAACAACACAAAAGGAAATGAGGCTTTTTAAAAGCTACAATCAATAGTGAGATAAAAAAGAGTTTGTTGCTTAATGAAGAGGGTGGCTTGACTTAATGACTAGGGCTGCTTCGCTGTTAAATATTTTAGAAATTTGTGATTAGTCTTTATATTTTCTCTTTATATTTTTTGAAAAACTAAAAGTAATTTATATCTATGATTATTTCGGTATAGAATAGAGAGTTTTTATTGTCTCATTTATATTTCCATCACATCACATCATTTGTGAAAATGTATTTGGAATATTAATTAGGAAATTAGTAATCTTTATATCCATCATCTTAGTGGGAAGTCTATGAAACTGGAAAACTTAAGTGAACAGCTACCTTGTCGGTCTCATTACGTTAGTATTTTTCAACCGCAATCTAAGTTAGAGAAGACCTACCATTACCCTCTACTATTCCCTAAAGAACATGCAGGTGGTCATTTTTATATATGTATATGTCAGACCCTTGACATTGTGCAAACACTTTGCTCGAGTACTTTTATTTTCTGATCATCGCTGTGTCTTTGCAAAACTTTCGAAAATGGTTAAGAAGCATCACTTCCATTTACAATCACAGATATGGAATGACTTATGATGATATGGCAATAGCTTCTAGAGACGCCATCGGTAGAGAGAAGTACAATTCTATTAAATAGGCCAAAGACAAGTTCATACTCACAGGGACACACTGTGGAAAGTATGAGCAGAGTAAACCTACAGCATATCAGCTGACAAAGAAGGAAACACCAAGAAAAACACTTGAATAAGATATCGTATATCCATCCCTATTCAATACAAAACACAAACTATTCCATCCGAAACAGTCACTCCTCGGAGGGGTCCCTGTTGTCTTTACGACAACAGCATCGAATATATCTCGAAATATAGGTTTCAATTTGCATCGGTTATTAAACCAACATTCCGTATACGAGATTTAGTTTTAAACATAAAGGATTTCGAAGGGACATCTCCACTAACCGACACAAGATAAAGTTCGAAATTCGGTCCTGCGGAACCAGATAGATTAGGTTTTCTTTCCCGATTGCGAGAGACTAATTCAAATGTTTATAGTTTTTTCCCGCGTACTGCAATAACACCAACACCTGACACATTCTCTTCATTCCCATAGTAACTCCTCTGAGGGGTCTCTGTTGTCTTTCTCTATCCGAGATTTGGGTTAAACCATAGAGGATCTCGAAGGGACCTCTCCACTAACCGACACAAGATAAAGTTCGAAATTCTGTCCTGAGGAACCAGATAGATTAGGTTTCCTTATACGTTTGCGATGGACTGATTCAAAAGTTTATAGTCTTTTCCCGCGAACTGCAATAACACCAAGTTGAGGGCGGTTGACGATGAAAACATGTGAATGTATGAACCGAGTAAACCATGAACACACCTTGACAAACGATAACACTTGAATACGATGTTGCACATTCATCCCTGTTCACTCAAAACACAACTATTCCATTCGAAACATTCATAAAGAAAAACGTCCGTCACATTCTCTTTATTCCCACAGACATTCCTCTGAGGATTCTCTGTTTTTCTTTATGACAACAGCACCGAACTTATCTCGAAATATAAATTTCACATTGTATCAATTATGAAACAAACATTCTCTATCCGAGATTTGGCGTTAACCATAAAGTACCCCGAAGAGACTTCTCCATCCATCCCTATTCAATCCAAAACACAACTTTTTCATTGGAGACATTCATAAAGAAAAACGTTCGTCACATTCAGCTCATACCCACAGTCAGTCCTCTGAGGGATCTCTGCTATCTTTACGGCTAGAATTATTAAACCAACATTTCTAATTCGAGATTTGGGTTTAAACATAAAGGACCCCGAAGGGTTCTCTTCATTAACCGGCACAAGATAAAGTCCGAAACTTTGTCCTGCGAAACCAGATAGATTAGGTTTCCTTATCCGACTTTGATTCAAATTCGTATAGTCTTTTCCCACAAATTGCAATAACACTAAGATGAGGGTGGTTCACCAAGAAAATATGTCCGTCTGTTTGTAACAAAGATAAGCGCAAAATTTCGCAACATCTTGTTCAAAAAATACAAATATTTAATTGTTTAAGATAATAATCTATATGGCCTTATAATCTCGAACTTCACTTCAATTCACTTTCCCTAAAAAAAACTTTAACACACTTTATTCTAATCTAATATAGTGTCTATTTTAGTTTGACCTTTTTTCTCAGCAAACATCTATTATTTACCTACTTAAAAATTTTGTTCTAATTTTAAACAAAAACTTTTATGCTATTCCCCTAGTATAATTTTATATACTACTAAACTACTTATTTAAAATGGTATGTCCTTTGGGTGTCTGTTAAACAAAAAAAGAAAACAAACTTCGAGGACATTCAATTTTCAAACATACAACCACACACACACACACACATACAAATTAGCATCAATCATTCAAATCT
Source organism: Lucilia sericata (assembly GCF_015586225.1). Taxonomy (NCBI): domain Eukaryota; kingdom Metazoa; phylum Arthropoda; class Insecta; order Diptera; family Calliphoridae; genus Lucilia; species Lucilia sericata. The sequence goes on along the minus strand of NW_023994918.1, from coordinate 32,766 downwards.
TTCATTAATATGTGCTTCATATTAATTACAAAAGTTTTCACGAGCTTGTCCTAATTTGGTGTTTGTCTGTGTGTGTTTGTCTTTGAATGCTACTACAACCATTAATTTGTCATTCTTTACTCTTGAAGTCAGTTAAAATTTTAACAGTTTTCCCTTTTTCTTTGGGTTGCCTTTTCAAATAATTTAACATTTAAGTAATGGTTGCCAAGGGATTCTTTCATTTTTTATTTCCCATTTATTTTCCTTTCGCTGAAAGAAGTGAAAATATTTGAACACTTTAAATGACTATTTGACACTCTAGTGAGATGTGTGTATTTTATATGTAGTTTTTGTTATTTCAGTTATTTTTTATGTAGTAGTGAGTCTGACAGTTGAAATATTTTCATGTCTTTAACCAAAAAGTATGTACCCGGCAGTTTTTGGTGTGACTGTTTTGGTATACTGCTTTTGTCTACCTATGTTATGGTTATTAGTGATTGATGAAGTCAACTGTTCCAGTTGTTATACAGATGAACCTTTGACTGATTACATAAATATCTTTAAAGGTTCCGGAAAAAGTTTTAAAGTGTCTCCTCTTTAGATTACTTTCGGCAACTAACATTTAACTAAATTATTTGCAGACACTTAAGTGACTTCCTTTTTGTACAACCTAGTAGTTGAACATTTGAGCAAACTACACTCTAAAAGAGGTAAATTGACTTCCTAGCTAATTGCTGGGTATGTACCCGCAAATTTAATGCCATGAAGTTATACGAAGTGTGCTCAACCAAATGTATATACTGAAATAAATTATTCCTTTATTACATTAAAAGATTTAACATGACCGTCTGATAAAGAGATACACCAAAGTTTGGGCTAGGGTTACATAGGATGCTCTAATATTAGCGAAAACATACGGAGGCCATATAACCCACCGATATATGCCTATAGTTTCAGAGAAAATCATTAGCTACAATTCAGATCATAAAATAGGATTGTATCAAGATATCAAAGTCCACGATCTTGTAGAGCTGTATAGCGTATACGATCTCTCAAGCGTTCAATTATACAGTGCCCAGTAAAAGAAGCCTTAAAGAATTTCTATCAAGATCTAAGAGAGTCAAAATCCTCTTTTATAAAAGACAGGGACAGAGCAAATTTGTTATTAGAAACCCGAAATAGTTGACTATCTGAGTTCCGATTTTTCTGTTCAACTTTTTATGTGTTGATCAATTCAAATCCAGGAGAATATATTTACAGCCAATATATCAGGACATCTAGAGTAACTACTCATGAAACCCAGATATCAGGACCAAAATGATGCAAGGTGAAACTAATGTTTCGGGATAAGTTAGCGATATTGTCAGGGACAACCATTCCATTTATAAAAAAGATTGGCTGGTTTGACTAGAGTAAGTACTCGTGAAACACAGATAGTAGGACCAAAATGATGAACGGAGAAACTAATGCTTTAGGATAAGTTATTGATGTTGTCACTGGCAACCTCTCCACCACACAGGACTGACAGATGAACTATTTTGAAAGTGTTACTATAAGAAAGATTGGCTGATTTGATGATTAAAGTCTTTGATGTTGCATGGTAAAGCTAATGTTTCGTTTCGTTGTCACGTACAAAAACACCACCACAGTGGAATGACAGAGGAATTATATGTTGAGGAATGTGTTGGTATAATAATGTTTGGATGTTTTGTACTTCGTGATGTTTGAAGTGGGTCTTTAAAGAATGGAAATTCAGTATTGTCCGTGACATTCAGATTATAGTCAAGGTACATATACATTGTGAAGGTACATATACCATATACATTGGGATTGTTCTCATGTTGTCATTCTGCTGCTAGGCTACTATGACAAGAGATGATATAGCTTGAGTAATCAGAGTCACTACTCTGGTTAGAGGAAACAAATGTTTCGGGATAAGTTATGGGTGTTTTCACAGACAACAACTCCACCACAAAGTTACTATACGTCGACGAAAGCGCTGTTATAGAGAAAATTGGGATACACTTTCGATGTTATCACGTGGAGTGACAGTGGGACATTATGTAGAGGAAAGCATTGGTACAATAATGATTGGGTATTTTGTTTTAGAGATTTGGTGTCGACTTCTATTAAGTCGGTTGTCTTTATGTTTGGAGTGGGTCTTTAAAGAATGGGAATTCATTATTTTCCATTCTGACATTCAGATTATAGGGAAAAAGTTTTGTGAAATTGACTGGATGGAATTCTATCTATTGGCTCAAACTAGCAAATTACCTATTTTTGTCAAGGTATACATTGGGATTGTTCTCATGTTGCCTGTCAATCTGCTGCTAGGCTACTATGACAAGAGATTAGATAGCTTGAGTAATCGGAGTCAATACTCTGGTTAGAGGAAACAAATGTTTCGGGATAAGTTATGGGTGTTTCCACAGACAACAATTTCACCACAAAGTTACTATACGTTAAGGAAAGCGTTGTTGTAGAGATAATTGGGAGTTTTGATTCATTTTCGATGTTGTCACGTACAATAACACCACCACAATGGAGTGACAATGGGACTTTATGTGGAGGAAAGCATTGGTACAATAATGATTGAGTATTTTATTTTAGAGATTTGGTGTCGACTTCTTTAAGTCGGTTGTCTTTGGAGTGTGATGATTATTTGTCCGGGTATGTATTGGTGTGCCCGTGGCAAGGAAATAAGTCTTGGCAAATTACCATAGTTTGTGCTTCGATCTACCAAATACTTATGCCACTAAGTACAGTTTCAGAATCAACAGGGCCATTTCAGTAGTGTAAGAAACACGGGTTTCAAAAGGATGTATGTATAACTTCATTATGCTCTTCCTCTGATAGTAAGAAAGACGCACTGTGATGTTAGTGCATCACAAATCCCCCTCTATTGGGGATTGATCTCATGTTGCCTGTCATTTCACAGCGAAACTACTGTGGCAAGAGATTATATAGCTCCAAGACTTGAGTATAGTGCTTGTATATGATCCGGCAGTATCATGTTAAAAGATTTTTATCTGTATATTCTTTGAAAGTCGTGCGCAAAAGATTGATGGACTATCACTAATCCAACCTTGTGAATGAAAAGGGACACCATGAGATAAGGACGCCAATACAGATTGAACTTCTAGAGGGAATCAACCAAATTTAGGATAGATATCTTATTTATCACGTTCGATAGATACGAGACCTTGGACTTCGTACTCATTCTCCTTCAGTTTAAAATTAAAATTTAAAGTTATGATTATGAATCGCTAAATTGACGTGAATTAATCACATTCACGCTACATTGACTCATATGAAATTACTCCAAAATTGTACACACAGATGGTGAGCTTCTAATGGATGTCGAGCAGGATCAAAACGTTCAATTCGTAGTTTTTTTGACAATAATCCAAACTAAGTTTTAGATGATTGTCAATCAGTGGCTACTATGAGTCTACTTATAACTGTGATGTAAATATCGTAGGCACACCAACGATATATTGTACATGCTGCAGTTTGGTCTAAACGCCTTAATCCGATGTTAATGATTTCTTTGTAATTCAAATACAGATCCTTTATGTTTAAAACTTTTCAAAGAAATTAAATCTTATTAAAAAGAACTTAAGCCTTTTATCGTAAACCTTTGAAAAAAATACACAGCTGGTTACACTATGAAAGTTGCTACCCAGCAAACATATCATTGATATTCAATGAAATTTACAAATTTTCTTCTAATCTTTAAGAAGGATTATAAAAAAAACGAAGCTAATAATGTCTCCAAATCAATCTTCTATTAAATCAAATAATTTTCAATACAACCTTCTATGTTCACTGGGTTATACTTAGCTTATCTTAATACAAACATTTCCTTGTGGATATGATTTTATTTCTCTGCAAAACACATTGACGTCACATGTTTATGAAAAAAAAAACATAGTTAACAACATTTACATCGACACAATATCAGAAAATCCTTTGTAAGAGAAAAGCAAAAATAAAAGAAAAACAAGTAATATTTTTCCTGATAGAAATCTTTCTCTTCTACTGGAAAAGTCAGCCAGTCAGACAATCAGCAATGTAACCAGAATGCAAACCGAAGAAAAACAAACCAAAACCAATGTGAAAATTTACATTCATCTTTATTTTATTTGTTGGAGTAGAAGTATGTTTGTGGAAATTTTCACTGCCCTGCAGTTAAAAGAGTACAAAAAACCACTAGATTTGAGAAAAACTGCTGGGTGAATACTTACATACATTTGTGGGAATATATACTGATGTATGTAACCTTAAAATATTTTCCATTAAATGGATTTTACTTCTTCTACTTACTACTACTTCCATGTTTCACATTTTTGACGATGATGATGGAAATTTTTTTTATGGTTAGCATTTCCTTTTGAGTGGGTGATACATATAGAAAATAACTTTAGCAATAGAGAAGCCCCTGACAACAGCGGCAGCATCAAACCGCATTAAAAGCAGGAACAGTATTATCGTTGTTGAGAGTGTGTAGGAGAAAGTGTGGAGTAAGTTATCGGTTAGTCCGTTGGAGTAGACTTTGGTATTATATTCCCATACTCTCTCATCTCATATACATGTATTTCATTAATGAATGAGTGGTATTTGATATGTGTATAGGTTTGCCAAATATGCATATGTGTATAGTGGTTAACATTACCGAAGGAGGGTGTTACCGAAGGAGGGTGTTATAACTATAACTGTGTTGAGTCAATACTTTGACTCGCGTTTATATTAAGTGTATAGTCTAGTCTATATTTAAGTGTCTGTAGTCTAGTCTATAGTCTAGTCCATAGTCTAGTCTATAGTCTAGTCTATAGTCTAGTCTACAGTCTAGTATATAGTCTAGTCTATAGTCTAGTCTATAGTCTAGTCTATAGTCTATTCTATAGTCTAGTCTATAGTCCAGTCTATAGTCTAGTCTATAGTCTAGTCTATAGTCTAGTCTATAGTCCAGTCTATAGTCTAGTCTATAGTCTAGTCTATAGTCTAGTCTATAGTCTAGTCTATAGTCTAGTCTATAGTCTAGTCTATAGTCTAGTCTATAGTCTAGTTCTATAGTCTAGTCTATAGTCTAGTCTATAGTCTAGTCTATAGTCTAGTCTATAGTCTAGTCTATAGTCTAGTCTATAGTCAGTCTATAGTCTAGTCTATAGTCTAGTCTATAGTCTAGTCTATAGTCTAGTCTATAGTCTAGTCTATAGTCTAGTCTATAGTCTAGTCTATAGTCTAGTCTATAGTCTAGTCTATAGTCTAGTCTAGTCTAGTCTATAGTCTAGTCTAGTCTATAGTCTAGTCTAGTCTAGTCTATATGTCTAGTCTATAGTCTAGTCTATAGTCTAGTCTATAGTCTAGTCTATAGTCTAGTCTAGCTATAGTCTAGTCTATAGTCTAGTCTATAGTCTAGTCTATAGTCTAGTCTATAGTCTTAGTCTAGTCTATAGTCTAGTCTATAGTCTAGTCTATAGTCTAGTCTATAGTCTAGTCTATAGTCTAGTCTATAGTCTAGTCTATAGTCTAGTCTATAGTCTAGTCTATAGTCTATAGTCTAGTCTAGTCTATAGTCTAGTGTCTAGTCTAGTCTAGTCTATAGTCTAGTCTAGTCTATAGTCTAGTCTAGTCTAGTCTAGTAGTCTAGTCTATAGTCTAGTCTATAGTCTAGTCTATAGTCTAGTCTATAGTCTAGTCTATAGTCTAGTCTATAGTCTAGTCTATAGTCTAGTCTATAGTCTAGTCTATAGTCTAGTCTATAGTCTAGTCTATAGTCTAGTCTATAGTCTAGTCTATAGTCTAGTCTATAGTCTAGTCTATAGTCTAGTCTATAGTCTAGTCTATAGTCTAGTCTATAGTCTAGTCTATAGTCTAGTCTATAGTCTAGTCTATAGTCTAGTCTATAGTCTAGTCTATAGTCTAGTCTATAGTCTAGTATAGTTAGCATATAGTCTAGTCTATAGTCTAGTCTATAGTCTAGTCTATAGTCTAGTCTATAGTCTAGTCTATAGTCTAGTCTATAGTCTAGTCTATAGTCTAGTCTATAGTCTAGTCTAGGTATAGTCTATAGTCTAGTCTATAGTCTAGTCTATAGTCTAGTCTATAGTCTAGTCTATAGTCTAGTCTATAGTCTAGTCTATAGTCTAGTCTATAGTCTAGTCTATAGTCTAGTCTATAGTCTAGTCTATAGTCTAGTCTATAGTCTAGTCTATAGTCTAGTCTATAGTCTAGTCTATAGTCTAGTCTATAGTCTAGTCTATAGTCTAGTCTATAGTCTAGTCTATAGTCTAGTCTATAGTCTAGTCTATAGTCTAGTCTATAGTCTAGTCTATAGTCTAGTCTAGTCTAGTCTATAGTCTAGTCTATAGTCTAGTCTATAGTCTAGTCTATAGTCTAGTCTATAGTCTAGTCTATAGTCTAGTCTATAGTCTAGTCTATAGTCTAGTCTATAGTCTAGTCTATAGTCTAGTCTATAGTCTAGTCTATAGTCTAGTCTATAGTCTAGTCTATAGTCTAGTCTATAGTCTAGTCTATAGTCTAGTCTATAGTCTAGTCTATAGTCTAGTCTATAGTCTAGTCTATAGTCTAGTCTATAGTCTAGTCTATAGTCTAGTCTATAGTCTAGTCTATAGTCTAGTCTATAGTCTAGTCTATAGTCTAGTCTATAGTCTAGTCTATAGTCTAGTCTATAGTCTAGTCTATAGTCTAGTCTATAGTCTAGTCCTATAGTCTAGTCTATAGTCTAGTCTATAGTCTAGTCTATAGTCTAGTCTATAGTCTAGTCTATAGTCTAGTCTATAGTCTAGTCTATAGTCTAGTCTATAGTCTAGTCTATAGTCTAGTCTATAGTCCTAGTCTATAGTCTAGTCTATAGTCTAGTCCTATAGTCTAGTCTATTAGTCTAGTCTATAGTCTAGTCTATAGTCTAGTCTATAGTCTAGTCTATAGTCCTAGTCTATAGTCTAGTCTATAGTCTAGTCTAGTAGCTAGTCTATAGTCTAGCTATAGTCTAGTCTATAGTCTAATCTATAGTCTAGTCTATAGTCTAGTCTATAGTCTAGTCTATAGTCTAGTCTAGTCTAGTCTATAGTCTAGTCCTATAGTCTAGTCTATAGTCTAGTCTATAGTCTAGTCTATAGTCTAGTCTATAGTCTAGTCTATAGTCTAGTCTATAGTCTAGTCTATAGTCTAGTCTATAGTCTAGTCTATAGTCTAGTCTATAGTCTAGTCTATAGTCAAGTCTATAGTCTAGTCTATAGTCTAGTCTATAGTCTAGTCTATAGTCTAGTCTATAGTCTAGTCTAGTCTATAGTCTAGTCTAGTCTATAGTCTAGTCTAGTCTAGTCTAGTCTAGTCTAGTCTATAGTCTAGTCTAGTCTAGTCTATAGTCTAGTCTAGTCTATAGTCTAGTCTAGTCTATAGTCTAGTCTAGTCTATAGTCTACTCTATAGTCTAGTCTAGTCTATAGTCTAGTCTAGTCTAGTCTATAGTCTAGTCTAGTCTATAGTCTAGTCTATAGTCTAGTCTATAGTCTAGTCTATAGTCTAGTCTATAGTATAGTCTATAGTCTAGTCTATAGTCTAGTCTATAGTCAAGTCTATAGTCTAGTCTATAGTCTAGTCTATAGTCTAGTCTATAGTCTAGTCTATAGTCTAGTCTATAGTCTAGTCTATAGTCTAGTCTATAGTCTAGTCTATAGTCTAGTCTATAGTCTAGTCTATAGTCTAGTCTATAGTCTAGTCTATAGTCTAGTCTATAGTCTAGTCTATAGTCTAGTCTATAGTCTAGTCTATAGTCTAGTCTATAGTCTAGTCTATAGTCTAGTCTATAGTCTAGTCTATAGTCTAGTCTATAGTCTAGTCTATAGTCTAGTCTATAGTCTAGTCTATAGTCTAGTCTATAGTCTAGTCTATAGTCTAGTCTATAGTCTAGTCTATAGTCTAGTCTATAGTCTAGTCTATAGTATAGTCTATAGTCTAGTCTAGTCTAGTCTATAGTCTAGTCTATAGTCTAGTCTATAGTCTAGTCTAAAGTCTAGTCTATAGTCTAGTCTATAGTCTAGTCTATAGTCTAATCTATAGTATAGTCTATAGTCTAGTCTATAGTCTAATCTATAGTATAGTCTATAGTCTAGGTTATATTCTAGACTAGTCTAGTCTATAGTATAGTCTATAGTCTAGTCTATAGTATAGTTTATAATCTAGTTTATAGTCTATAGTCTAGTCTATAGTCTATAGTCTAGTCTATAGTCTAGTCTATAGTCTAGTCTATAGTCTAGTCTATAGTCTAGTCTATAGTCTAGTCTATAGGCGGAATATCCAGCAACGTTTTCAGTGCCCTGGCTTACGTAGTGCCTCTGGCCCTTACTTATACCGAAACAAATTTTTATCCAAAGAAGGTAGGTTTTCATTTCACATATGTACATTCATACATGCAAGTAAGCAGACTAACATAATTGTAACATAATTAGCTGGAAGTAGAAACTGCAAAATAATTAATTTTAGGGGAGTTCTGAAAAGTAACCTTTTTCTCAACACTTTTTTGCAGCAGTCTAATATACATATTCTGGTTATTGTGGGAGTATTAGTAGTAAGTGGTTGGTTAACAATTCTACTACATGTGTTTATACCTACATACATATATTTATGTATGTGCTGTACATATTTATACGTATACAGCATCCTATTCAAAATAAAATTTTCCTCTTAACACATTCCGCTCTTTACCACTCACTCGCTCATATACTGGAATTTTTATTACTTTAAGTGAAAATTTATATTCATGAAAGACTCTAGAATTCGGTTGTATTTATTTATTTTTGTTGCTTTCATTATTTTCAAATGATGTGATAGCTTTGTATTGCTTTAATTTTAAAGCAATATTTTACAGTTGAGCAAATAAATAAAAGCAGGGTAACTGAAAGAAAAAAGTAATATGGATCTTTTTTTCTCTTTTGGCTCCTGCCATCAGCAACATATTATGGATATTTGTCAATTTTAATGAACTTGGTTTGGTTTTTTATGTTTTGTAATTTTGTATTTATTTACGGTTGAAGGGATAAACGTTTGTATTGTTTTGGGCAAAATGTTGAAAAAAATTTACACACACACATACATATGTGAAAATAACGAAATAATATAGTAATTTTTTGCTGTTTAATAAATATCTAATTGTTATTTCTTTAAATTTGATAAATTTGCAATTTAATAATTTGATGTATCAAACATCTTTACAATATGAACTACAAATTTAGAAATCATAACTGAGCTGAACTACAATTGGAAAAGATCTGACCAAGAACTGTACTAGAACTGAACAAGAACTGAACTGAGCTAGAACTGAGCTAGAACTGAACTAGAACTGAACTAGAACTGAACTAGAACTGAACTAGAACTGAACTAGAACTGAACTAGAACTGAACTAGAACTGAACTAGAACTGAACTAGAACTGAACTAGAACTGAACTAGAACTGAACTAGAACTGAACTAGAACTGAACTAGAACTGAACTAGAACTGAACTAGAACTGAACTAGAACTGAACTAGAACTGAACTAGAACTGAACTAGAACTGAACTAGAACTGAACTAGAACTGAACTAGAACTGAACTAGAACTGAACTAGAACTGAACTAGAACTGAACTAGAACTGAACTAGAACTGAACTAGAACTGAACTAGAACTGAACTAGAACTGAACTAGAACTGAACTAGAACTGAACTAGAACTGAACTAGAACTGAACTAGAACTGAACTAGAACTGAACTAGAACTGAACTAGAACTGAACTAGAACTGAACTAGAACTGAACTAGAACTGAACTAGAACTGAACTAGAACTGAACTAAACTGAACTAGAACTGAACTAGAACTGAACTAGAACTGAACTAGAACTGAACTAGAACTAGAACTGAACTAGAACTGAACTAGAACTAGAACTGAACTAGAACTGAACTAGAACTGAACTAGAACTGAACTAGAACTGAACTAGAACTGAACTAGAACTGAACTAGAACTGAACTAGAACTGAACTAGAACTGAACTAGAACTGAACTAGAACTGAACTAGAACTGAACTAGAACTGAACTAGAACTGAACTAGAACTGAACTAGAACTGAACTAGAACTGAACTAGAACTGAACTAGAACTGAACTAGAACTGAACTAGAACTGAACTAGAACTGAACTAGAACTGAACTAGAACTGAACTAGAACTGAACTAGAACTGAACTAGAACTGAACTAGAACTGAACTAGAACTGAACTAGAACTGAACTAGAACTGAACTAGAACTGAACTAGAACTGAACTAGAACTGAACTAGAAACTGAACTAGAACTGAACTAGAACTGAACTAGAACTGAACTAGAACTGAACTAGACTGAACTAGAACTGAACTAGAACTGAACTAGAACTGAACTAGAACTGAACTAGAACTGAACTAGAACTGAACTAGAACTGAACTAGAACTGAACTAGAACTGAACTAGAAACTGAACTAGAACTGAACTAGAACTGAACTAGAACTGAACTAGAACTGAACTAGAACTGAACTAGAACTGAACTAGAAACTGAACTAGAACTGAACTAGAACTGAACTAGAACTGAACTAGAAACTGAACTAAGAACTGAACTAGAACTGAACTAGAACTGAACTAGACTGAACTAGAACTGAACTAGAACTGAACTAGAACTGAACTAGAACTGAACTAGAACTGAACTAGAACTGAACTAGAACTGACTAGAACTAGAACTAGAACTGAACTAGAACTGGAACTACTGAACTAGACTGAACTAGACTGACTACTCTAGAACTGACCTAGAACTGAATCTAGATACTGAACTAGAACTGGAACTAGAACTGAACTAAACTGAACTAGAACTGACTACTGAGAACTGAACTGGAACTGAACTAGAACTGAACTAGAACTGAACTAGAACTGAACTAGCAACTGAACTGGAACTGAACTGGAAACTGAACTGGACTGAACTAGAACTGAACAAAAAACTGACTAGAACTGAACTAGAAACTGAACTAGAAACTGAACTAGAACTGAACTAGAACTGACTAGAACTGACTAGAAACTGAACAGTCTCTACATACTTAATTACATGTTTCTAGGTTCAATATTATAGAAATTTCAAAAAAGTACCAAAATTAGCCCTTTATATGAGTTGTCACTTAAAACCGGCTATACCAATTTAATTTTATGTTCTTCTAGGTTCAATATTATAGAAAATTCAAAAAGTACCTTTTGGTTTTCACTTAAACCGGATTCTATTTGCTTATTTTCACGTTTCTAGGTTCAAAATTATAGAAAACCTGAAAAAGTACCAGTCGAAGTACGATAAAGTACCAATAATTTCAATTTTATAGAAAACTCCAGAAAGTACCAATCGAAGGAGGAAAAGATCCGAAAAAGTCCCCTTTTAAAAATTCTCATTTACTCCGGGCTCTACATGCTTAATTTCAGGTTTTAGGGCTTAGTTACTAAACTAAAAACAATGTTGTATGAAAAAAGTACCAAAAATAAGTACAATTTTTAAGGATTGAAGTTTACCGAATTTACATTTGAATTTCCAAAAATCCAGTTTAGTGGATCTATTTGTTCAGTCCTGTCCAAATTTCAGCTCTTTAGCTTCAACCGTTTAATCTGTGCGATGATGAATCAGTCAGTAGATAGATTTAAGCTGGAGGTCCACACTACGCGTCCTCGCGGCAAAGCATTTCGTGCTTTTCATACATTCTTTGCATCCTACGCATCAAGTTAATGCTACGCGTCTTAAGCGTCAAACTTTTGCTTTATTTACAATTAACTTCGCGTTTTTTAAGTTTTTTGTTTATATTTTCACAATTTAACTCGTTTTAGTTATTAAAATTGATAAATACACATTAAAAATAGAATATAAATTGTCAAAATCAGCTGACATATTCGTGCGCCGCTTATGACGCTTACAAAAATAGAAAGTAGATCTACTTTAAGCATTCTACGCGTCAAGGCATTCTACGCTTTTGTGCTTGTAACTTCTAGCACACAACAACATTGATTCTACTTTTTTGACAGCCGCGTAGAATGCGAAGAAGCGTAGAACGCGTGGTGTGGACCTTCAGCTTTAGTGTCTTTGATATACATATTTGCAACAAAAATTATAGAAACCCTCAATAAAATGCAACAACAACAAATGATGTCACAATAACAAAACACCTAAAAACTCAGTAAATGAAAAGCCACAACTCCCCTCAAAACAAAATGCAAAAACAGTGACGTCACTTAAAAAAAAACAAAAAACGTACAAATACATTTCATAAACAACAACACACCTACAGGGTTGTTTCGACAACCAACAATAATAAGATTGCCTGATGAAATGCAAAACCTTTGAAACAATAACAATGTTGTATATTTATAACAATAAAGAAGTGCAACAATAATTATACTTATGAAACAATTACATTAATATTCACATCTTTCTTACTTGTTTTTTGTTCTTGCAATTGGTTACTTCACAAGATAGTGATGGATGTTGGCGGCAGCATCTAGAAATTTCTTAAAAAATACACGTTAACACTTTGTTTATTATTAGCACTTGTTTATCACTTAATTAGTACTTTAAATTACTTTAATTTTTAATAAATTATTACGAAAAACAACTTTTTTAAATGTGTCTTTATAAATTTTAACAAATTTGCAACCGCTTAGTTTAAGGATTAAAAGAGAACTAATAAGGAAGGAGAATATGCAAATGAAAGGGAATAGCTAAAATGTCAAAATGCTTGATTATACTAGTTTTTTACAAATCCTTAAGGTATGCTAAGGATTTTACGTGTTTAGTTTCCATACATACATTCATGGACATTTCTGAATGATTAAACAAACACATTATATGCGCAATGTTATTATAGATGGAGACAAAACTAGATTTCATTTATAAAAACAAATAATGTAGCCTATCTTAAGGCTGATTTAAAGATAATTTTATACTTTTTTAATACTTAATAGTTAATTTTACTTTAATAATCATAAATAACTTAAATGGTCTCGGTTATCTAAATAGGACTGTTATATAGATGTTAAAATCAGCCTTAATATATAAAATACTATGTTATTTAACTACTAGAGTAGATTTTTTCTAGAAATTATGTAACAATGCTTAGTTAGTATTGCCAATTGCACAGTGTTGCCAATATTTGTTCAAAATCCAATATCGCCAGATTCTTAGCATAGCTTAAGGAGTGCCTATTATATTTTATGTTTTCTCTTTCATTCGTCTTCTTTTGTTAGTTCTCCTTTAATCTTTAAACTATGCGGATGTAAATTTGTTAAAATTTATGAAGACGCAAGTAAAAATTTAGTTTTTTTTTTTTCAATAATTTATTGAAAACAGTGTTAATTAAGTGAAAATGTTAAAGAAATGTGTAATTAAGTGTTTTAGTGTTTTTCCCCATAAGAAATTAAATAGTTTTGGATTACTGCCGCCGCCCACCCACTATTTCTTCGTACAGATAACCACAATAAATAGGTAAGTTTGTAAAATTTACAACAAAACGAAATTGCAGGAAAATTTTTTAGAATTTAGCTAATTTAACCATTTTTTCATAATCATATGATTTTTTGAAACAAAACTTTATTATTACTATCGTTGGTGTTTATTTCCTTTCCAATATTTGTTGTTATAAATAGCATTGTTATTGTCTCAAATGTTTGCATGGCATCAGTCTTGTCAAAATCTAAAGCCGTAGTTGTTGTTTATGAAATTTGTTTATGCGTTTGTTTTGTTATTGTGACATCAGTGTTATTGCCATTTGTTTGCCACACTGATTGCATTGTAAAAGCAGTTCTACAATAAATACTACATTACAAAAACAATGTGCAATTTGTTGCTTTGGTTGTTGTTGCGTTTGTAAAATTTGGCCGTTATTTTTGTTCTACTTAGGTTTGTTATATGTATTTTGTTTTGTTTTTGGTGGGCTTTCTACATATGCTACAATTGCTGATAGGATTGTTTAGAAAGTAAAGGAAAAAGAGAATAGAAAGCATTTTATTAGTTTTTTAAAAACCTCAAGCATGGATATTTCTAAGTAATTTAACAAATAATTTGCGCAATGTTACAATAGTTAAAGACAAAACTAATTTAATTTGCTTAGCGGTACTTTTTGAAGTACGAAAAGAAGTACCAAAAAAGTCCCTTTTTACAGGTTCTCAATTAATCAAGGCCTAAATGCTAATTTCATGTTTTAGGTTCAATATTATAGAAAATTAAAGAAGTAGTAACATTGAAGAACGAAAAAGTACCAAAATGTTCCATATTATAGGCGCTCTACTAGAACTTAACTAGAACTGAACTAGAACTGAACTAGAACTGAACTAGAAACTGAACTAGAAGAACTAGAACTGAACTAGAACTGAACTAGAACTGAACTAGAACTGAACTAGAACTGAACTAGACTGAACTAGAACTGAACTAGAACTGAACTAGAAAAAACTAGAACTGAACTAGAACTGAACTAGAACTGAACTAGAACTGAACTAGAACTGAAACTAGAACTGAACTAGAACTGAACTAGAACTGAACTAGAACTGAACTAGAACTGAACTAGAACTGAACTAGAACTGAACTAGAACTGAACTAGAACTGAACTAGAACTGAACTAGAACTGAACTAGAACTGAACTAGAACTGAACTAGAACTGAACTAGAACTGAACTAGAACTAGAACTGAACTAGAACTGAACTAGAACTGAACTAGAACTGAACTAGAACTGAACTAGAACTGAACTAGAACTGAACTAGAACTGAACTAGAACTGAACTAGAACTGAACTAGAACTGAACTAGAACTGAACTAGAACTGAACTAGAAACTGAACTAGAACTGAACTAGAACTGAACTAGAACTGAACTAGAACTGAACTAGAACTGAACTAGAACTGAACTAGAACTGAACTAGAACTGAACTAGAACTGAACTAGAACTGAACTAGAACTGAACTAGAACTGAACTAGAAACTGAACTAGAACTGAACTAGAACTGAACTAGAACTGAACTAGAACTGAACTAGAACTGAACTAGAACTGAACTAGAACTGAACTAGAACTGAACTAGAACTGAACTAGAACTGAACTAGAACTGAACTAGAACTGAACTAGAACTGAACTAGAACTGAACTAGAACTGAACTAGAACTGAACTAGAACTGAACTAGAACTGAACTAGAACTGAACTAGAACTGAACTAGAACTGAACTAGAACTGAACTAGAACTGAACTAGAACTGAACTAGAACTGAACTAGAACTGAACTAGAACTGAACTAGAACTGAACTAGAACTGAACTAGAACTGAACTAGAACTGAACTAGAACTGAACTAGAACTGAACTAGAACTGAACTAGAACTGAACTAGAACTGAACTAGAACTGAACTAGAACTGAACTAGAACTGAACTAGAACTGAACTAGAACTGAACTAGAACTGAACTAAACTGAACTAGAACTGAACTAGAACTGAACTAGAACTGAACTAGAACTGAACTAGAACTGAACTAGAACTGAACTAGAACTGAACTAGAACTGAACTAGAACTGAACTAGAACTGAACTAGAACTGAACTAGAACTGAACTAGAACTGAACGAACTGAACTAGAACTGAACTAGAACTTGAACTAGAACTGAACTAGAGAACTGAACTAAACTGAACTGAACGAACTAGAACTGAACTGAACTAGAACTGAACTAGAACTGAACTAGAACTGAACTAGAACTGAACTAGAAACTGAACTAGAACTGAACTAGAACTGAACTAGAACTGAACTAGAACTGAACTAGAACTGAACTAGAACTGAACTAGAACTGAACTAGAACTGAACTAGAACTGAACTAGAACTGAACTAGAACTGAACTAGAACTGAACTAGAACTGAACTAGAACTGAACTAGAACTGAACTAGAACTGAACTAGAACTGAACTAGAACTGAACTAGAACTGAACTAGAACTGAACTAGAACTGAACTAGAACTGAACTAGAACTGAACTAGAACTGAACTAGACTGAACTAGAACTGAACTAGAACTGAACTAGAACTGAACTAGAACTGAACTAGATCTGAACTAGAACTGAACTAGAACTGAACTAGAACTGAACTAGAACTGAACTAGAACTGAACTAGAACTGAACTAGAACTGAACTAGAAGAACTAGAACTGAACTAGAACTGAACTAGAACTGAACTAGAACTGAACTAGAACTGAACTAGAACTGAACTAGAACTGAACTAGAACTGAACTAGAACTGAACTAGAACTGAACTAGAACTGAACTAAACTGAACTAGAACTGAACTAGAACTGAAATAGAACTGAACTAGAACTGAACGGAACTGAACTAGAACTGAACTAGAACTGAACTAGAACTGAACTAGAACTGAACTAGAACTGAACTAGAACTGAACTAGAACTGAACTAGAACTAGAACTGAACTAGAGCTAAACTAGAACTGAACTAGAACTGAACTAGAACTAGAACTGAACTGAACTGAACTAGAAGTGAACTAGAACTGAACTAGAACTGAACTAGAACTGAACTAGAACTGAACTAGAACTGAACTAGAACTGAACTAGAACTGAACTAGAACTGAACTAGAACTGAACTAGAACTGAACTAGAACTGAACTAGAACTGAACTAGAACTGAACTAGAACTGAACTAGAACTGAACTAGAACTGAACTAGAACTGAACTAGAACTGAACTAGAACTGAACTAGAACTGAACTAGAACTGAACTAGAACTGAACTAGAGCTAAACTAGAACTGAACTAGAACTGAACTAGAACTGAACTAGAACTGAACTAGAACTGAACTAGAACTGAACTAGAACTGAACTAGAACTGAACTAGAACTGAACTAGAACTGAACTAGAACTGAACTAGAACTGAACTAGAACTGAACTAGAACTGAACTAGAACTGAACTAGAACTGAACTAGAACTAGAACTGAACTAGAGCTAAACTAGAACTGAACTAGAACTGAACTAGAACTGAACTAGAACTGAACTAGAACTGACTAGAACTGAACTAGAACTGAACTAGAACTGAACTAGAACTGAACTAGAACTGAACTAGAACTGAACTAGAACTGAACTAGAACTGAACTAGAACTGAACTAGAACTGAACTAGAACTGAACTAGAACTGAACTAGAACTGAACTAGAACTGAACTAGAACTGAACTAGAACTGAACTAGAACTGAACTAGAACTGAACTAGAACTGAACTAGAACTGAACTAGAACTGAACTAGAACTGAACTAGAACTGAACTAGAACTGAACTAGAACTAGAACTGAACTAGAGCTAAACTAGAACTGAACTAGAACTGAACTAGAACTGAACTAGAACTGAACTAGAACTGAACTAGAACTGAACTAGAACTGAATTAGAACTGAACTAGAACTGAACTAGAACTGAACTAGAACTGAACTAGAACTGAACTAGAACTGAACTAGAACTGAACTAGAACTGAACTAGAACTGAACTAGAACTGAACTAGAACTGAACTAGAACTGAACTAGAACTGAACTAGAACTGAACTAGAACTGAACTAGAACTGAACTGGAACTGAACTAGAACTGAACTAGAACTGAACTAGAACTGAACTAGAACTGAACTAGAACTAGAACTAGAACTGAACTAGAACTGAACTAGAACTGAACTAGAACTGAACTAGAACTGAACTAGAACTGAACTAGAACTGAACTAGAACTGAACTAGAACTGAACTAGAACTGAACTGGAACTGAACTAGAACTGAACTAGAACTGAACTAGAACTGAACTAGAACTGAACTAGAACTAGAACTGAACTAGAGCTAAACTAGAACTGAACTAGAACTGAACTAGAACTGAACTAGAACTGAACTAGAACAGAACTAGAACTGAACTAGAACTGAACTAGAACTGAACTAGAACTGAACTAGAACTGAACTAGAACTGAACTAGAACTGAACTAGAACTGAACTAGAATGAACTAGAACTGAACTAGAACTGAACTAGAACTGAACTAGAACTGAACTAGAACTGAACTAGAGCTAAACTAGAACTGAACTAGAACTGAACTAGAACTGAACTAGAACTGAACTAGAACTGAACTAGAACTGAACTAGAACTGAACTAGAACTGAACTAGAACTGAACTAGAACTGAACTAGAACTGAACTAGACTGAACTAGAACAACTGAACTAGAACTGAACTAGAACTGAACTGGAACTGAACTGGAACTGAACTAGAACTGAACTAGAACTGAACTAGAACTGAACTAGAACTGAACTAGAACTAGAACTGAACTAGAGCTAAACTAGAACTGAACTAGAACTGAACTAGAACTGAACTAGAACTGAACTAGAACTGAACTAGAACTGAACTGGAATTGAACTAGAACTGAACTAGAACTGAACTAGAACTGAACTAGAACTGAACTAGAACTGAACTAGAACTAGAACTGAACTAGAGCTAAACTAGAACTGAACTAGAAACTAGAACTGAACTAGAACTGAACTAGAACTGAACTAGAACTGAACTAGAACTGAACTAGAACTGAACTAGAACTGAACTAGAACTGAACTGGAACTGAACTAGAACTGAACTAGAACTGAACTAGAACTGAACTAGAACTGAACTAGAACTGAACTAGAACTGAACTAGAACTGAACTAGAACTGAACTGAACTAGAAACTGAACTAGAACTGAACTAGAACTGAACTAAACTGAACTAGAACTGAACTAGAACTGAACTAGAACTGAACTAGAACTGAACTAGAACTGAACTAGAACTGAACTAGAACTGAACTAGAACTGAACTAGAACTGAACTAGAACTGAACTAGAACTGAACTAGAACTGAACTAGAACTGAACTAGAACTGAACTAGAACTGAACTAGAACTGAACTAGAACTGAACTAGAACTGAACTAGAACTGAACTAGAACTGAACTAGAACTGAACTAGAACTGAACTAGAACTGAACTAGAACTGAACTAGAACTGAACTAGAACTGAACTAGAACTGAACTAGAACTGAACTAGAACTGAACTAGAACTGAACTAGAACTGTACTAGAACTGAACTAAAACTGAACTAGAAGTTCAAAGTGATTCATTTTATGAAACTAATTGCTCTCTTAAATTCAGTGGAGTTCAGTTAATAATTGACTCATGTTAAAGAGTAAAAGCCTTATTATAAAAGTTACCCTAATATTCATAATTATACCGATATATGATTGTGGTTATAAATTCCAAAGGCAAAAATTAACGAAATTAAATGAAATAACTCTTTAATGTTTTAATATATTTTATGATTTCAAACATTTTATTAATCACCCCATTTCTCTTTTCCTTACAGAAACATCCTTTCAATTTCAAATAAACTTTAAACTCGTGCTTTATTGGTAAGTAAAGACTTATTTCACACTTAAATAAAATAAGAAAAAAACTAAATTCCTATTTATCATTTGAATACATTAACATCATTTTGAGAATATATCTTAATCCTTTAGAGAGGCATGAAGCAAATAGCGGAAAAATGTAAAACAAAAAAATACACCAATAAATCAATATACTATATATTATTGTACTTTGCGTCTCCTTAGCAATTCTTAACAGATCCATCATTTGCATACGATATGCAAAAACACAACCATCCAACCCACCTGGGCCTTGTAACTCCCAGTAAGAAAAATTCTTTAAATATTTAAAGAAAAAAAAAAAAATGTTCATAAACGAAGAGTATGAAAATAATAGAATTAAATATGTCACATGAATTGTAAATGAATGAATATTCGTTTGGGTGATTGAACGGTTAGTTGTCGTATATTTCTTTTTCGAAAATAATGTTCCAGAAATAAATAACCAAATGAGTTGTATTTTTCCTTATGCTGTTACCGTTAACATGTGAGCATATGCATGTTGCTACAACGTTGTAACATACGTTGAAAATATATTGTTGCACGTGTCACCAGGAGGTCGGACATATGTCATTTGGTATTACTATTTTAGCTTTTTTTATGTGAACACTTGAGCAGATTGACTGTTTATTTAACAGTGAATGAATATATTTACGATACAAAATATTACTAAGCAAAATATACAATTTATGTGTATAGTGACGAAAAAAAAAGGTGAAATGCAGTTAAACCATATAGGCGTATGATTAATATTCGAAAATAATAACAAGTATACGTACTTATGTCATATTTTCGATAATATTCTTAGAAGTATATTTTTTAAATCCTTTTGAAAATGTTATATTTGTATGAATAATTTTGTATCACACTATCGTATACATATTTCATAACATGAAACCCTGTAGCTGTTGCATGTTTTGCAGTTTTCGAAACATTTTTGTTTTTTTCTTTTTCAAAATTTCTCATATACTTAAAATTCGAAAACTCCCCCATGATTAAGCACAGAACCAGTCAAACAGACACATGAAAAGAATAAGGATTTTCCGTGTATACCTTAATTGCACAGTAAATTTACTTTACATGCGACTGAGACAGGAGCACATAGAAGCATATGCATTAGACTGACTCTTACAAAAAATGTATAAAATTTTTTCCCAACAATATTTTGGATTTAATTATGTACATAGTTAAGGGGATCCTTTTTGTTGCTAAATTTTTAAACTTTGATCTAATTTAGTTTTCATCCTAAACATTTTTGAGCGAGTCTCTCTAATATACATATTTAGTCACTAGTGCATAATTCAAGTTTGAATAGAACATTTTTTTTTGTCGCAAACTTAATTTATGCAAATCTAGCTGACAAACAAGAAGTATGGAATCTAAAAATTTACATATTAAAAAGACTAAAATAGAAATTACACTAGGTTTGTATGTATGTTTAAATATCCACTGTGGTACCTTCGTTACTCTGCAAGTGTTCGTATTATAGGTGGTAGAACTTTAAAATTAAGTATATGATAGGTACACATGAAACGACCTAATTGCAATTAAAATTTTATTCTATATGAAAGATTATTTCTATTTAAATACTTGCTATTTTGGTTGAAATCGGAATATTTATCAATATTGCATGGGGGCTAAGGTCAAATAAAGCCCGATCATTAAGAAAATCAGCAGTACTTATATAAAACTAAGTTGTGCTGGGCATCCGGAGAAATATTTGATAAATGCTCAACGAAAGGGTCGTCTCTAGACATAACGCTTGTGCAAAAGGTTGTTTACACTCCCCTGATAACCCTATCAGGTGGTGAAATATCACCACTTGTATAGAAATAGGACTCTCTTGTCTTTTAGTAAGAAATCGATTCGGCTTCTCACTGATGATCTGGACTGTCTCAGAGATACGTCACTAGTAATCATTATCGGTTTTATTAGAAATACCGGCTGATTTTCAAGGGGACCGCAAGAACCAATTAGTCAACGAAGTGAGGGAGGGAAACCATTCTCTTAACATAAGGGAATGACAATTCTAAGGGAATCGCAATGGGCCTGGCATGGGGGTATTAATTATACAAAGCAATTCATTACATGGTCAATTACAATTACTTAGAATGTGTAATTGAGCAATAACCAATTATAATTACTGGTAATTCAAGTTTCACCAATTATAATTACTTGTAATTGTATTTGAAATTTCCATTTAAAGTATTACAGATAACATGTTTTTATAAAGAACAGAAGTCACAATTAATTCTTCAATTACAATTACAAGTATTTGTAATTGGCAAAAAATCAATTACAATTACAGGTAATTGCAATTGTTAAAATTTCAATTATAAGTACTTGTAGTTAGTTTAGTTAGTTAGTTAGTTAGTTAGTTAGTAAGTTAGTCAGTAAGTTAGTTAGTTAGTTAGTTAGTAGTTAGTTAGTTAGTTAGTTTAGTTAGTTAGTTAGTAGTTAGTTAGTTAGTTAGGTAGTTAGTTAGTTAGTTAGTTAGTAGTTAGTTAGTTAGTTAGTTAGTTAGTTAGTTAGTTAGTAGTTAGTTAGTTAGTTAGTTAGTTAGTAGTTAGTTAGTTAGTTAGTTAGTTAGTTAGTTAGTTAGTTAGTTAGTTAGTTAGTTAGTTAGTTAGTTAGTTAGTTAGTTAGTTGTTAGTTAGTTAGTTAGTTAGTTAGTTAGTTAGTAGTTAGTTAGTTAGTAGTTAGTTAGTTAGTTAGTTAGTTAGTTAGTTAGGTAGTTTAGTTAGTATTAGTTAGTAGTGTAGTAGTTAGTTAGTTAGTTAGTTAGTTAGTTAGTAGTAGTTAGTTAGTTAGTTAGTTAGTTAGTTAGTTAGTTAGTTAGTTAGTTAGTTAGTTAGTTAGTTAGTTAGTTAGTTAGTTAGTTAGTTAGTTAGTAGTTAGTTAGTTAGTTAGTTAGTTAGTTAGTTAGTTAGTTAGTAGTTAGTTAGTTAGTAGTTAGTTAGTTAGTTAGTTAGTTAGTTAGTTAGTTAGTTAGTTAGTTAGTTAGTTAGTTAGTTAGTTAGTTAGTTAGTTAGTTAGTTAGTTAGTTAGTTAGTTAGTTAGTTAGTTAGTTAGTTAGTTAGTTAGTTAGTTAGTTAGTTAGTTAGTTAGTTAGTTAGTTAGTTAGTTAGTTAGTTAGTTAGTTAGTTAGTTAGTTAGTTAGTTAGTTAGTTAGTTAGTTAGTTAGTTAGTTAGTTAGTTAGTTAGTTAGTTAGTTAGTAGTTAGTTAGTAGTTAGTTAGTTAGTTAGTTAGTTAGTTAGTTAGTTAGTTAGTTAGTTAGTTAGTTAGTTAGTAGTAGTTAGTTAGTTAGTTAGTTAGTTAGTTAGTTAGTTAGTTAGTTAGTTAGTTAGTTAGTTAGTTAGTTAGTTAGTTAGTTAGTTAGTTAGTTAGTTAGTTAGTTAGTTAGTTAGTTAGTTAGTTAGTTAGTTAGTTAGTTAGTTAGTAGTTAGTTAGTTAGTTAGTTAGTTAGTTAGTTAGTTAGTTAGTTAGTTAGTTAGTTAGTTAGTTAGTTAGTTAGTTAGTTAGTTAGTTAGTTAGTTAGTTAGTTAGTTAGTTAGTAGTTAGTTAGTTAGTTAGTTAGTTAGTTAGTTAGTTAGTTAGTTAGTTAGTTAGTTAGTTAGTTAGTTAGTTAGTTAGTTAGTTAGTTAGTTAGTTAGTTAGTTAGTTAGTTAGTTAGTTAGTTAGTTAGTTAGTTAGTTAGTTAGTTAGTTAGTTAGTTAGTTAGTTAGTTAGTTAGTTAGTTAGTTAGTTAGTAGTTAGTTAGTTAGTTAGTTAGTTAGTTAGTTAGTTAGTTAGTTAGTTAGTTAGTTAGTTAGTTAGTTATAGTTAGTTAGTAGTTAGTTAGTTAGTTAGTTAGTTAGTTAGTTAGTTAGTTAGTTAGTTAGTTAGTTAGTTAGTTAGTTAGTTAGTTAGTTAGTTAGTTAGTTAGTTAGTTAGTTAGTTAGTTAGTTAGTTAGTAGTTAGTTAGTTAGTTAGTTAGTTAGGTAGTTAGTTAGTTAGTTAGTTAGTTGCTACCTGTACACACTACTGTACTTCGCTGTCAAAAACAATTTTGTGTTTTTTCCCCAATTTTAACATAATTTCTATATGTCACTGGTGCATGTGGACATACATAATCTCTAGAGTTCTAAACTTTTTTTCGTCGTTTTTTCCTCATATTATTTCATTTATTTCCCCTTGAAACTCATTTCATATAATATTTTGCATACTAAACTTGAAAAAAAATTTCAGCTTTTTTTTTTTTAAAAATTAACATACGAACGAGTGTGAACAAGTGCCGTTCTGTTCTAATACAACTCAAGCATAAAAGTGGGTGCAGGGCTGTTTGACATTTGTTAAGACCTTTTAGATGGGTGTTCAAGAGGGGTGAATACAGTAAATGTATATAGAAAATTTAGTGTCATTATTAAGGGTTAAATGTTTATTATATGGTTGTTATTGTTGTTGTTTTTGTTTGTTTCTCTCTTAACTTCATTTATTTTATAAACTCTTTTTTGTTGTTGTTTGTTTGTTTTATAAAGTGTATTTTTGTATACTTATACATACATATTTTGGTTTAATTTGAATTATCTAAGGGTTTTAATCGACAGAAAAAGTCTTTAATTTATACAATGTATGTATGTGTGTGTTTTTTGTGTTATTTGTCGTTTCATTTTATTTACTGCCATTAAACATGACAGACATTAAACATTGTCTGCAAGTTCATGAAAATAGATTGATGGTCAAGAGAGAAGTTTTAATGTTCATTTAAATTAACATTCACTATTAAGGAGAAATTCTTTAAATTTTATTTTGCAGAATATACATATTTACATATAGTCGAAGAAATTTGTATATTAAGCGATTTGGCTTTAGGGTTTAATAGCACATTTGATGTGTAATTGTTTAAAATTGTTACAATTTTGTAGATTTTTTTATTACAACAAAAATAATGTATTAATGTATTTAAGAAATAACTTAAATTCAGAAATATTGATAGATCCTTTTGTTTATACTGTTTTCTGGGGGCCACTTATATGGATTATGTGGAACATTTTAAGACTAAACAAAACATATCAGTAGAGTATATTTGTGGAAAATTTTATCTATCTATCTTCTCTTATTTGGACCCTATCATGTTTTCAACATACAGAATGAAAGACCCACAGACAGATGAAGTGACTTATAGACGGAGAGATAGAGACACAGTCAGAGACATATATACACAGACACAGATAGACATAGACATACACAGACAGACATAGACATACACAGACAGACATAGACATACACAGACAGACATAGACATACACAGACAGACACAGACAGACACAGACAGACATAGACATACACAGACAGACATAGACATAGACATACACAGACAGACATAGACATACACAGACAGACACAGACAGACACAGACAGACACAGACAGACACAGACAGACACAGACAGACACAGACAGACACAGACAGACACAGACAGACACAGACAGACACAGACAGACACAGACAGACACAGACAGACACACACAGCCACAGATAGACACAGATAGACACAGACAGACACAGACAGACACAGACAGACACAGACAGACACAGACAGACACAGACAGACACAGACAGACGACAGACACAGACAGACACAGACAGACGACAGACACAGACAGACACAGACAGACACAGACAGACACAGACAGACACAGACAGACACAGACAGACACAGACAGACACAGACAGACACAGTCAGACACAGTCAGACACAGACAGATACAGACAGTATAATCTTATAAAGCACCAAATTCTGTATAATTTTGTTGATCACCATTTCGGAATCACCCTAATGTACTGATTCTTTACTGTAGGATTATCAAAGAACAACAGGACAAATGAAGACTAATTATTAGATTGTACATTTGTCAACCATTCTGAATAAAAAATTTGTTACATGAAAGCCTTTTAATTACAGTATTTCAAAGTTGTAACCTTTGTCATATCTTCATATTCACTTATTGATTTTGTTTCACCTAAATTCTTTAAATAATTTTTGTAACGTGTCAAATGTGTTTATTTCTCAAAATCTCCAATTGCAACATTTTTATGCATTTAATTTTTTCAAAAGTATCTGTCAGAATGTTTGCAATATTCTTGAAAACTTTCAATGATGATGGAACGTGTATGAATCTGGATTTTTTTTCGATTAGATTTTTTGCAATTTTATTCATACCTTACCACATTTTACCAGTATTACTAGTCTACATATACATATTTGTAGACCTAAATAAATATTAGTATTATTGCAACTACTAAAGCTATTGAAGAGTGATGAATAGTATAAAAAAATCCTCTTACAAAAATACATCAAAAAGTTTGTAAATTTCAAAGTTAGTAGGATTTTTTTTTATATCGTTTATAATGGAAATAGTTATTTTTTGTGGTTGGAAAAGTAGACGGTATTCGTTCAAATGTATTTGAGTTACCCAATGAATAAATTAAATGGTAAAATATGACAAGAGTAGGGACTTTTGAATAGACTATATGCTAATGTATTTGGTATTCTATTGACTAGTCTAATGTCTACTCTATGGACTTGTATTCTGACTAGGCTATGGACTAGCCTATTTACTGGCCTATGGACTACTCTATTAAGTACTGTAGTCTATGGACAAGTCTATTGAATAGTCGATGGACTAATATATTGAGGATTCCATAGACTAATCTATTTACAACTCTACGGAATTGTCTATTTACTTTAAAATATATTTACCAGTCCATTTACTGGGCTTTTGACTAGTCTATTTACTAATCTATGGACTAGTCTATTGACTAATCTATGGACAAGTCTATTGACTAGTCTATTGACTAGTCTATGGACTAGCCTATGTACTAGTCTATGGACTAGTCTATGGATTAGTCTATTGACTAGTCTATTGACTAGTCTATTGACTAGTCTATTGACTAGTCTATTGACTAGTCTATTGATTAGTCTATGGACTGGTCTATTGACTAGTATATGGACTAGTCTATTGACTAGTAGTCTATAAACTAATCTATTTACAACTCTTTGGACTTTTCTATTTATTCCTAATTTGTTTACCAATTAACTGACTTTCTTATGGACTAATCTACTGACTATGGACTAGTATATTAACAAGTCTATGGTTTGGTCAATAAATTGGTCTGTGTACTGGTCTATAGTCTAGTCTATGGACTACTTGACTGACTAGTCCTTGGACTAGTCTATTGACTAGTAAATGGACTTATCTGTTGCGAGGTCTATAGACTAATCCATTTACATCTCTATGGACTTGTCTTTTTACTTTCTAGTATATTTACCAGTCTATTAACTGCCTATGAACTAGTCTATTGATTGGACAATGGACTAGTCCATAGACCTGTCTATCGCCTAGTCTATGGATTAGTCTAGTGACTAGTCTCTATGCTAGCTTGTGGACTATTGACTAGTATATGAACTAGTCTATTCACTAGTAAATGAGCTAGTCTATTGACTAATCTATCGACTAGTCTGTTGGCTAGTCTGTGGACTAGTCTATTGGCTTGTCTACTGACTAGTCTACGGACTTGTTTCTTAACTAGTCTATTGACTATAGACTTGTCTATTGCCAAGTCTATGTATTAGTCAAGTGACTAATCTGTGGACTATTCTCTTGAGTAGTCTATGGACTAGTCTACTCACTAGTGAATGGACTAGTCCACTGACTAATCTATTGACTAGTCTGTAAACTAGTCTATTGACTTTCTATTTACTGTTCTATTGACTAGTCTACGGACTTGTATCTTGACTTGTATATTGGCTAGTCTACTAAATAGTATATGGACTAGTCTGTGATTAGTCTATAGATTAGTTTGTTTTCTTTTGAGGAGTACTTTTTACACGCCTGTAGTAAGTAGTTTACATGCCTGAAATAGTTAGCAGGTTTATATCTAAATCATATTTTAACAACTATGTTTGTTGGGTAATGTAAATACACACACATAGTAAAGTTAAGCTAAAAAAAAAAACACATGACACACCCACATCTAAATGAAATTGTCTGCAAAATTGATTGCGTGTTAACGACTTGTGCAGTTGTAATCAGTCATACTAGAAAGTCATAAAAATTTAAGTACGCACTTACAAAGCCTTTTTACTCCTATTCGATTCAGTCCAAAATAACATTTTATTTGGTTTGGATTAAAAAATGTTTGAAAATTTTTAAGAGATACATACTGAGAACAAATGAAAAAAATTTAAGTAAAATTTACAAATTCATGCTATTTTTGAGATTTTTTTTGGAATTTGCTTAAAAACACAGATTTGAAAGATTTTGTATATGTATAACTCAGATATTATGTTCTATACATAGACAAATGAAAAACATTTAGAAGACTTCACCTCTTATACTTTCTTTTGATCATGTTGTTCCCACATCAAATACAAATTCATTTAACAGGTATCATTTTATACAGAATATATATGAATAAACTGACAGATGCTGTATCTAAAGATACTGGCAATTTTCAGCTAAAGTAATTATTTTCATATAATTTTTTGTTTGTTTTTGACATTTTCCTTTTGAAATCATTTTTGTAAAACTGGGAAATAAAAAAACACTAAATATTTTCTAACAAATCTCTCAAAAAAAAGTAACAACTAAATAAAACCTTTTTAGAACAAAATAAGCTGTTTAATTTAATAAAGTAAGAATTAACTCGAATGTTAAAATAGGACAGAAATTATAAAGTTGGATTGCATTAAAGCAAAAACTTACTTTTAGGAAGTAATGGGGAGTTAAATCCTCTGTAATTTATTTATTATTTATTATTTATAATAATCTTAATTAAGTTTTAGTAGAATACAAATGGTCATTTATGTATATGGTTTTAACGCCAAGGATATTTTTTTTAATTTTACACAGTTTAAGTTTCTTCTTAAATAGTTTTAAAGATTTCACTTACCTTTTTCAAAATTTATTAAATATAAAACTAACATCTACATAAATAGCAAACGTTTGAAATTATCTGTTTTTTTTATATTCAATAACCTCAAGATATTTTTCTGTTAGACTTTGTATAATAAAATAGAGAAAATTCTTTTAACTTTCATTATTGCATCTGACAACTTTTAATATTAAAAGGAAATAGTTTTCCATTTTAAAAACATAGAAACACAATCATATATACATACACACAAACATACATATGAATATCTGAACACTAATAGCAACCAACAAATAGTTGGTTTGCAATTAAACTTCTTGTCTAAAGCAATAAAGTTGGTAAATGAAAGCAAAGGTAATCTTGTGAATTTATATATAAAACCCCTATAGCCATGACCAAGACACAAACGTACAAATATGTAGATAAAGAAGCATACACATAAAAATTTTAATAAATAAATTCATATTAATAATATTAAATTTCTCAGCAAAGACATTGTACATAACAAACAGAACTTATAATAATATATTGAATATTTCAAAGGAATCTTATGTGAGCTCTAATGTCAAATATGGACCAAGTTTCCAGTTTATTTTATTAATTTTATAGTCTGGACTATAGACTATTCTATAGTCCAGACTATAGACTATTCAATAGTCCAGACTATAGACTATTCAATAGTCCAGACTATAGACTATTCAATAGTCCAGACTATAGACTATTCAATAGTCCAGACTATAGACTATTCAATAGTCCAGACTATAGACTATTCAATAGTCCAGACTATAGACTATTTTATAGTCCAGACTATAGACTATTTTATAGTCCAGACTATAGACTATTCTATAGTCCAGACTATAGACTATTCTATAGTCCAGACTATAGACTATTCTATAGTCCAGACTATAGACTATTCTATAGTCCAGACTATAAACTATTCTATAGTCCAGACTATAGACTATTCTATAGTCCAGACTATAAACTATTCTATAGTCCAGACTATAGACTATTCTATAATCCAGACTATAGACTATTCTATAGTCCAGACTATAGACTATTCTATAGTCCAGACTATAGACTATTCTATATTCCAGACTATAGACTATTCTATATTCCACACTATAGACTATTCTATATTCCAGACTATAGACTATTCTATAGTCCAGACTATAGACTATTCTATAGTCCAGACTATAGACTATTCAATAGTCTAGACTATAGACTATTCAATAGTCTAGACTATAGACTATTCTATAGTCCAGACTATAGACTATTCTATAGTCCAGACTATAGACTATTCTATAGTCCAGACTATAGACTATTCTATAGTCCAGACTATAGACTATTCTATAGTCTAGACTATAGACTATTCTGTAGTCCAGACTATAGACTATTCTATAGTCCAGACTATAGACTATTCTGTAGTCCAGACTATAGACTATTCTAAAGTCCAGATTATAGACTATTCTATAGTCCAGATTATAGACTATTCTATAGTCCGCTCTATAGACTAGACTGTTCTATAGTTTTGACTATGGACTATTCAATAGGAGACTATTCTATAGTAGGAGAATAAAGGGAGTAGTGGTTTTGAACATTCGATTTAAATCTTTTACATTGCAAGTGATAGGAAAAACCTCTACTGGAAGTTTGTACCACGGCTGAAGGACAAGTTTTCCCTTTTATGCAGTGTGCGATAGACTGTCTGATCTACCACAAATGGATGTAGTCTTGATGAGAAATGATTGCGACTTCACACATTCCATTTTAAATCTATAGAACAAAGAAACACTACCAAATATATGACTGTGATCCTGATGAATACCCCATCTATCTACCTGGTCACAGTCGGTTAAAAGTATGTGTGGTGCGAACAGTTAGAAGTTGTTGATCAAAGACTTTATTCGACTTAAACAAATACTGTTCCAAATGCTAAGCCTTGTATTATATGAGCACGATAACTCTGGAGAATGATCGGTAAAGAAAGTGATATTTTACTTGTTAAAAAGAGAAGAAAACTCTAGGAAGTTAACCTAATGAATGCAAAACCGAGTCGATGTAAAGTGTAACCAAACAAGAAGAGTGTGAGAAGACTCCTCGGAATGAGCAAGTTTAAAATTTTTATTTGCGGTAGACACACATGATTATGTACACATCTACATACATTTGGAAGAGCGGATTCATATGAATGTAGAGCATTCGGAGAGGACAGTGAAACCCTGGAATACTTTTTTTGTGATATCCTGGCTTTCGTCGAAATTAGATCCTAAGTTCTTGAGAGTGGTGTTATTTCAGATATAACATCCTACACGATCACTTGTTGGAAAATTTTAAGGAACAGAGCATTATATAAAATTTTTAGCAAAGATTTTTAGCGATTTAGCAATTTGAAAAGCCTCGGATTTCACTAAGTCATAACAAGGTCACAATTTATATTGACAGTCAGCCGGGTAGCACTTAAAGCTTAAAAATGACGAGGAGGATCTAGAAACAGTAGGACATGTTTGATGCAACTGTCTTAGAGTTTAGAGTCTGAGGCAGAAATTACTAGGAAACGGATATCACGAACTATGAGATGTAGCTAGGAATCATACAGTTTACTTCCATTATTATCACATTGCTGGATGTAAAATTTGTTCCAAGTTATATAGAGTAAATTAAGGAATATATCGAATTCAAGGTTAATTATCATAATATATAATATACGAACGCTTCGTGCAACTATATTTTTAATGATTCCTCCTACTTGAATTTATATATATTTTTTTCAAGTATTAAATTAAATAAAATATAAAGTGCTAAGGGAAGTGCCTTCGTGTGGTTAAGTTTAATTATAGATGCTTTTTTTTATTACAACTTTTATTATTTTCGCTGTATGGACATAAAAATTTAATTCCATTTATGTAGTAAAGCTGAAAAAAGAGCGGGAATACATTTTGAGAAAACTAAAATTTATGACAACTAATTTGTAGGAAGTTAAAATGTGAATGAGAAAAAAATATATAGCAAACTATAAAAACTGTAAAGACAACGTTGCATTTAGTAGAACATTAAGTGTTAATATTTTATGTGGA
Organism: Lucilia sericata; assembly: GCF_015586225.1. NCBI lineage: Eukaryota > Metazoa > Arthropoda > Insecta > Diptera > Calliphoridae > Lucilia > Lucilia sericata. Next base: position 1,366 of record NW_023994918.1, on the reverse strand, counting down.
ATGGGACATGTGTATAAATAACTTTTCAAGTATGACCAACAAATTGGGAGCTCTATTGTCCATAGACAAGGTCTGTTTCTTTTCTGAACACAGTTTAAATTTATGGATTTTTAGTTACATATTAGGATTTACTTATAACAGAAGTGTTATCTGTATATAATTGTCTTTCTATCTTGTATATTTGGACAAATGAAAGTCATTTCTTACAAAATTGCTTTTCTAAGGAAATTAAAGATGTTCAAGACAATTTCTGAGGCCACTTGGGTGAAATTGGAACCGTTCATTAGAACATAGACAATAACATTTAGGTTTATATATGTAAATGTAAGTAGAGATACTTGTACATCTATCATAAGTATGAGATCCAATGATCCAAATGAATTCCCAAAATGACCTGTATATATAGACCACTTACCGATATTTACTCTGTATGTATGTATATATACCATGAATGTATGTATGTATATTATTATTGAATTGCGTCTTTTATATACATTCATACATACGTATGTACTATATAATAAATAATTGTAACATTTTTGTTATACATATATCAGGTAACATCCATTTGTTATCCTGCTGCAATTGATATTCTCATTGCAGTTTGAACTATTGTATTGCCAACAACCCTATTCACTTCAGTTGATGTTTTTATACTTTCCTTTCTGTGGCTTTTTTTACCATCTTTTGACTTCGTATATAGAAACAACATTTTAAATGTTAAAATGTAAAGATATCACAATGCAAATAGAAACACAAACCAATATGTTGACATTGGTTTTTGTTGAAAACTGTCATTGTAGATACAATATATTTGATATTGACATACATACTAATGTATGTTTATAAGAAAAAAACTATAATATGTGCTATGAAAAATACATTTTCTATTGAAGCGTAACATTTACCTTGTTCAAATCATATTTCTTTTTTAAGCGACAAGAGTATTACAACGCATTTTTTTCTATTTTACAATAGAATTGAATAGTTTGTATAAATACAAGAACATACATACATATAACGTATTAATTTGTATGTGTGGTATTACATTGGAAACGATAAATATCGTACAATGATAATGCGCTTTATTTAGTGAGATACTTTAATAGTTTGATGGTACAATTTAGATATTTCCTAGTAAGATTGAACATCAACTCATGGTAAGTTCCTGATGGAATAATCGAATTTTTTCCTTTTCTAGTTTATTGCCTAATATATAGTTTAGTCTACAGTCTAGTCTATAGTCTAGTCTATAGTCTAGTCTATAGTGTAGTCTATAGTCTAGTCTATAGTCTAGTCTATAGTCTAGTCTATAGTCTAGTCTATAGTCTAGTCTATAGTCTAGTCTATAGTCTAGTCTATAGTC
>NW_023994917.1:175000-194724 GCF_015586225.1 Lucilia sericata | reverse complement strand
ATTGAGGCTGAACTGAAATGAGACTACAATTGTTGCTAACCTAAGCTAAGAGAAACTACAATTGAGTAACTCAATTCAAGGATAAAAAGTACAACAATTGAGGCTAAACTGACAACGTAGTTAAAACTAAAATGAAACTACAATTGTAGCTAAAATGGGACTACAAAAGAACCTAAACTGGTACTACAATTGTAGCTAACCTAAGCTAAAGAGAAAACTACAATTGAAGCTTTAGTTGGACTACAGGTCAAGATAAACTGTAACTACAATTGAGGCTAAACTGTCAACGTAGTTAAAACTAAATTGAGATTACAATTGCAGCTAAATTGGGACTACAAAAGATGCTAAACTGGAACTGTAGTTAAAGCTAAATTTAGACTATAATTGTAGCTAAACTGAGCTAAAGATAAACTAAAATTGAAACTTAAGTGTGGGGCTACAATTCAAGATAAACTGTGACTACAATTAGGCTAACTGTCAACATAGCTAAAATTAAACTACAATTGTAGCTAACTGGGACTACCAAAGATGCTAAACTGGTACTGCAGTTAAATCTAAACTGAAACTTCAATTGTAGTTAAATTGAGGCTAAACTGACAACGTAGTTAAAGCTAAAATGAGACTACAATTGTAGCTATACTGGGACTGTAGTTAAAGTTAAACTGAGACTACAATTGTAGCTATACTGAGCTAAAGCGAAACTATAATTGAAGCCTAAGGTGGACCGCAATTCAAGATAAACTGCGACAACAATTGAGGCTTAACTGTCAATGTAGTTAAGGCTAAAATGAGATTACAATTGTAGCTAAACTGGGACCACAAAAGATGCTAAGCTGGGCCTACAATTTAAGCTAAACTCAGATTACATTACAAGCTAAGCTTGGGCTACAATTGATTCTAAATTTGAATTACAATTGAAGCTAAAGTTCGACTATAATTTCTGTTAGAGTGCGAAGGATATACAATTTAAGCTCAAATAGAACTATAAACATACCATTAAGATCGACTATTTAAAAGGATAATTTGAAATATTCACTAATATTAAGACATAAGACAATTATCAACACTAAAGCTGGAGGTCCACACCACGCGTTCTACGCTTGTTCGCATTCTACGCGGCTGTCAAAAAAGTTGAATCAATGTTGTTGTGTGCTAGAAGTTACAAGCACAAAGCGTAGGATGCCTTGACGCGTAGAATGCATAAAGTAGATCTACTTTCTACTTTTGTAAGCGTCATAAGCGGCGCACGAATATGTCAGCTGATTTTGACAATTTATATTCTATCTTGAATGTGTATTTATCAATTTTAATAACTAAAACGAGTTAAATTGTGAAAATATAAAAAAAAAAACTTTTAAAAAACGCGAAGTTCTTTGTAAATAAAGCAAAAATTTGACGCTTAAGAAGCGTAGCATGTAACTTGATGCGTAGGATGCAAAGAATGTATGAAAAGCACGAAATGCTTTGCCGCGAAGACGCGTAGTGTGGACCTCCAGCTTAAACGCTGCCCAACATTAACCAACTTTCATTTCAAACATTTTTTTTTAAATGATTGAATTTTTTTAATTCAAAATACAATGTAGACGAACGATCTCACCAAACAATTCTCACATAAACTGACCCTGTCAAAGTGGAAAGCAATTAACAAAGCCGAATGCAACAACAATAACAAAAACACCAAACGAACTAAAACTATCTACAAAATAATATTTATCCATATGTCAAACATTAAAGACAATAATATCGCCAACGATGAAGACCCCCAAAAAAACCTACTCCAAAGAAACAAGAAGCAAAGAAGTAGTAATTTTCAATATCTATTGTATTTTGAAGTCAAACACAGATTCCAAATATACAAATGTATTTATGTACATACATACATATGTATGTATGTATCTGCCTAAAGCGGGAGAATAAAGAAAGTCAAACTGAATAATTTTAATGTGAGACTGACGATAAAATTGTCGCCAAACAGAAAATTAGTGGCTGCTGTTTTTTTTAAGTCTAATCAATAAAATAAACAAAGCAACAACAACAACCTGAAGAAGCTCACCAAAGCTTTGATTTAAGCCGCTTCACTGATCTGTTTCGTGTTTTTTTTTTCTCTTCGTACCCATGTGCATCGTGCAGGCGCTTTAGTAAATTCGTACAGCGCTAGAGCGACAAAGTAAAGTTGTTGTTGTTGTTGCCCAATTTACATGTTGCAAACATTTGTTATCACAGCATGTAGATCTGAAAAAAAAGTAGAAGACGAAGATGCGACCAACAACTAAACAAAGCTTCAACCTCTTCATCTGTAACAAACAATGACTGTGACATTCAAATTTAAAGCGTTGTGTTGTGTTTTCGACCAAAGACACAATTTCCCCAATGAGAATTTAATAAATTTGTTGTGTTTTTTCCTCTGCTTCTCTAAAAGCTTTGACAATGAATAAGGGAAAGGTATAGAGAATTAAGTTAAAATAACAATGAAAAAGGAAAACGATCATCACCATCAGCAGCAGTACAATAAATGTTTGGTTGATGATCTTATATTGATTGTTGGAGTCAGTAATATTGCTATTGTTTTTGTTATTGTTGTTGTTGTTATTGGGGTTTTGTGAATGATTTTTGTATTTGTGGCAGAACAACATGAATATGCAGTGTTATTAATGTAGAGCTTATAAACACTTTAGCCATGAGTTTATATAGAAAAATTTAAACGATGAGAACCATGTTGTTGTTAATCGTTGTTACGATTTGTTTTGTTTATCGGGGAGGTGTATACGGGGTCTTTTAAGTGCAAGGAAAACTTTAAAGGCCTTTAATCATTAAAATGTTTATTGAAGTCTAGTCTATAGTATAGTCTATAGTCTAGTCTATAGTCTAGTCTATAGTCTAGTCTATAGTCTAGTCCATAGTCTAGTCTATAGTCTAGTCTATAGTATAGTCCATAGTCTGGTCTATAGTCTAGTCTATAGTCTAGTGTATAGTGTAATCTATAGTCTAGTCTAAAGTCTAGTGTATAGGGTAGTCTATAGTGTAGTCTATAGTGTAATCTATAGTCTATAGTCTAGTATATAGACTAGTGTATATTGTAGTCTATAGTGTAGTCTATAATGTAGTCTATAGTGTAGTCTATAGTCTAGTTTAATCTACAGTCTAGTCTATAGTCTAGTCTATAGTCTAGTATATAGTCTAGTCTATAGTCTAGTCTATAGTCTAGTCTATAGTCTATAGTCTAGTCTATAGTCTAGTCTATAGTCTACAGTCTAGTCTATAGTCTAGTCTATAGTCTAGTCTATAGTCTAGTCTATAGTCTAGTCTATAGTCTAGTCTATAGTCTAGTCTATAGTCTAGTCTATAGTCTAGTCTATAGACTAGACTATAGTCTAGTGTATAGTGTAGTCTATAGTCTAGTCTATAGTCTAGTCTATAGTCTAGTCTATAGTCTAGTCTATAGTCTAGTCTATAGTATAGTCTATAGTCTAGTCTATAGTCTAGTCTATAGTCTAGTCTATAGTCTAGTCTATAGTCTAGTCGATAGTCTTGTCTACAGTCTAGCCTATAGTCTAGTCTATAGTCTAGTCCATAGTCTAGTCTATAGTCTAGTCCATAGTCTAGTCTATAGTCTAGTCTATAATCTAGTCTATAGTCTAGTCTATAGTCTAGTCTATAGTCTAGTCTATAGTCTAGTCTATAGTCTAGTCTAGTGTATAGTGTAGTCTATAGTCTACAGTGTAGTCTCTAGTCTATAGTGAAGTCTATAGTCTAGTCTATAGTCTATTCTATAGTATAGTCTATAGTCCATTCTATAGTCTAGTCTATAGTCTAGCCTGTAGTATAGTCTATATTCTAGTCTATAGTCTAGTGTATGGTGTAGTCATAGTCTAGTCTAGTCTATAGTCTAGTCTATAGTCTAGTCTATAGTCTAGTCTATAGTCTAGTCTATAGTCTAGTCTATAGTCTAGTCTATAGTCTAGTCTATAGTCTAGTCTATAGTCTAGTCTATAGTCTAGTCTATAGTCTAGTCTATAGTCTAGTCTATAGTCTAGTCTAGTCTAGTCTAGTCTATAGTCTAGTCTATAGTCTAGTCTATAGTCTAGTCTATAGTCTAGTCTATAGTCTAGTCTATAGTCTAATCTATAGTCTAGTCTATAGTCTAGTCTATAGTCTAATCTATAGTCTAGTCTATAGTATAGTCTATAGTCTAATCTATAGTCTATTGTTTAGTCTATACTCTAGTCATGCTTCTTTTTAAAATGGGTCTTTCTGAATGACTTTATGTTCCCAAACGTGGTCGGATCAGAACTCACAAGCTTCCTCGTAGCTATGATTTTAATTGAGTAATGACATCCCTTTCCAGAAACTTAACAATATGTTTAAAATTCTAAGGTGATCTTGAAAATGAAAGGCCCTTTTTTAATTCGACTAACTTAAACCCACCTCCCCCTTCTCTGCTTACGATATACGGATTTTGTCGGTATATTTATTCTGTCTTTTTTATGGTCCATGCAAATGGTAATAGGAAACAAGTTGTTAAATAAAAGTATCGGTATCGTTTTTGTTTTTTTTTTTCTTCCCCAAGACAATCTACCAAATTTAAGACATCATCAATTGTTTTACATTTTTTTGGGCAGATTTTAGACAGCCGTGTGTTTTATATATGTATGTATGAATCGCGGGTGCGATTTAAATGCCACCCGTATTGAATATTCATTGAAATAATGTTACCCACCACAAAAAAGAAATAATAATGGAATGGTGGAAAAAACACACACATACAAATCAAGGTTGACAAAATACAAATGTTAAATTGGTAAAGTCTTTGAGTTTCTACCGCTTTTACAAAGCCGCCATAACTTCTACGGTTTTTTTTCTCCGTTTCTTCGACGAACATGATCAACAAGATCCTGTTGTCATTTACAGTTGTTAAAACGAACATTTATTTGTTCCTGACTTAGGAGGTTGGGAATAATGTTTTCTTGTATAATAATACTCGATACTGTTCATGATGATGATGATGATGACGTTGATAAGCTGGCGTTACGTTTGACAATTTAAACATGCCATAATCTAAGAAGTTACAGTAGTAATGATGGTGGTCCATATCATTATCACAATACTTCGTGTTCGTTTGTACGTGAAAACATCAATTTCCTTTTGTTCTAATAGAAATTCAGTGATAAGAATATGCTTAACTTGTATAACAACAGCCATCTTATTTTCTTTTAAATATTCTCACTCTCATAGTTGATCGTATTTTTTCTAAATCATCACTAACTTCCAACGCTCTCTCTCTCTCGCAGGTTAAACATAAATTTTGAACTTGTGATTCTGGCCAATAACACACGTAGTCGTTGCTGCTGCTGCCTATGTAATATTTGACTTGGCGCCATCATTTAAGATGCGGCTTTCTATGATCTACTGATAAGTGAACATGAGAATGAAGAAGGTAAAAATGTTGCAAGTTAGTTAGGAGTTCTTCTTAGTTAGTGTAAGATCGCTTGTTTTAATGTTTGTCAGTGTACAGGTTGTTTTGCGGTTGCCGTTGACGATCACCTTGAGTTCTATGTATTTTTAGAGAAATCAACATTGTGTCGTGTAGATTTTTCTAAAAAACATAAATGTCCATTTGATGAAAACAGCTGTAATTGATAATGATTTATAGATTGAGTTTTCAGCTAGGATTGCATAGCAGTGATCGTGTCATCAAGATTTTTTCAGCGATCAGTAAATTTTAATTTGAATTCTTTCAACTGAAATATATAGTCCAATTTCTTGGACTTAAAACGATCGTTTAAACTGATCTATCAGACTTTAAAGATGATTAAGTCAGCAACAAAAGCTTTCAATTATAAATCTTCCTAAAATCCTCAAAAATCTTCCAATTAACTAGAAACATTTTCGAAACCAACATAAGCTTCGAATTCCTTCAAAATATTTTTCACGATCACTAAGCTTCTTTAACATTTCAAATTAAGACAATTTATTTCCCTTAACTTTTCTTAAACACCCTCGTATATTTTTTTCTTCTTTCTCAATAATTAAACCACTGATAAAGTCTAATTAAAAGCACATTGCCTCTGCAAGCGTTTACAACAAATACACTATTTATTATCTAATGCAAAGAAGACGCTTGACGATCCTTTGTTTTGCTTGCATAATAAACTAGTTTCGTTGTACAACAAGTACTATCACTGTAATTAGTAAAAGGTACCAAAAAAGGACATTTAAACAAAACTATGACTTCTAAGTATCTATTGATTACTTCACTTATTTATTATTCAATAAGTATATAAATGATAAAATAAACTAAAGTAAATTAAACTAGTTTTCTTTACGAAAATGAAAGGAAAAAACACAAGAAAATGACTCGCATTTTAATAAGTAACAGAAATTTAAATAAGTAAAATGTTGGGAAATGAAATTTAAATGAGTCATTTGAAAATGGGAAATAATAGCAATAAGATTAGTCATTCACAGAAGTTGTTCGTCCTGAAAGATTTTTGAATAGTGATGGATCAAATAGAAAGCTTTTGGAACAATAATATAAAGTGATCGCGAAACATCAACTTAAAAAGAACACTTCAGAATCTTTCTTAAGAAGAATCTACATATGTATATAAGTGATCGTTGTTATTAACCGATACTTCTCTGTTAAGTTCTAGTTCAGTTCTAGTTTAGTTCTAGTTCAATTCTAGTTCAGTTCTAGTTTAGTTCTAGTTCAGTTCTAGTTCAGTTCTAGTTCAGTTCTAGTTCAGTTCTAGTTCAGTTCTAGTTCAGTTCTAGTTCAGTTCTAGTTCAGTTCTAGTTCAGTTCTAGTTCAGTTCTAGTTCAGTTCTAGATCAGTTCTAGTTCAGCTCTAGTTCAGCTCTAGTTCAGTTCTAGTTCACTTCTAGTTCAGTTCTATTTCAGTTTTATTTCAGTTCTAGTTCAGTTCTAATTCAGTTCTAGTTCAGTTCTAGTTCAGTTCTAGTTCAGTTCTAGTTCAGTTTTAGTTCAGTTCTAGTTCAGTTCTAGTTCAGTTGTAGTTCAGTTGTAGTTCAGTTGTAGTTCAGTGTAGTTCAGTTCTAGTTCAGTTCTAGTTCAGTTCTAGTTTAGTTCTAGTTCAGTTCTAGTTCAGTTCTAGTTCAGTTCTAGTTCAGTTCTAGTTCAGTTCTAGTTCAGTTCTAGTTCAGTTCTAGTTCAGTTCTAGTTCAGTTCTAGTTCAGTTCTAGTTCAGTTCTAGTTCAGTTCTAGTTCAGTTCTAGTTCAGCTCTAGTTCAGCTCTAGTTCAGTTCTAGTTCAGTTCTAGTTCAGTTCTAGTTCAGTTCAGTTCTAGTTCAGTTCTAGTTCAGTTTTAGTTCAGTTCTAGTTCAGTTCTAGTTCAGTTCTAGTTCAGTTCTAGTTCAGTTCTAGTTTAGTTATAGTTCAGTTCTAGTTCAGTTCTAGTTCAGTTCTAGTTCAGTTCTAGTTCAGTTCTAGTTCAGTTCTAGTTCAGTTCTAGTTCAGTTCTAGTTCAGTTCTAGTTCAGTTCTAGTTCAGTTCTAGTTCAGTTCTAGTTCAGTTCTAGTTCAGTTCTAGTTCAGTTCTAGTTCTAGTTCAGTTCTAGTTCAGTTCTAGTTCTGTTCTAGTTCAGTTCAAAATTAGGGCCTGTTTGGATTAAAAAGGATTCCAAAATAGAAACATACTAGCTTTAAAAAACCACGATCATTAAAGTATTATAGTACTGTAATCCAAATATTTTATTGCTCGACATTATGAATACATGAAGCTGTTAAAAAATTACAGTTTTTATTCCCTTAAGAATAAAGTATTCTTAAAAAATGTTCACTAAAATCAACTGATGTATTAAAATTTTAATTTCTTAACACATTTCGAAAACTAAACCAATAATTAAACTTTTAAATTCAGCGAGTTGTTTCACATGCCTACATGCAATGCAATGCTTTTAATCGCCTTAAAGCTTTAATTACTTAAAAGCTCTGTTATTCTTCTGCTAATTATTCTTTTCTTTAACATTTTCCCGTAAAATTTAACAAAAAAACAGTTTGAATTTTATATGGCATTGAGTATAGTTTTCTTTTTTTAAAAAACACACATTTTATTTTAACTTATTACACTAAAAACTTAAACTTAATTAGGTAAATAAATTATTTAGTTATTAACAGTATAAAAAAGTACTTAAAAAGCTAACAAAAAATACAAAATACAAAAAATTTACATAAATTACAAGAGATTTTTAAGATTTTACAAAATAAACATTACAAGAAAATGCTCAGCATCACAAATAGAGAGAGAATTTTCTTATTTTTTTTTAAACAGAGACAGCACTGCGGGTATTGCTACCCAATATGGAGGATATGCTAAAACTACTACGTTTTACAGGCGGCTCACAAACCGACAGTCTTGGTGAGGTGCTGGGGGAGGTGTTGGAGGGCAAAAGAGCGGCAGAATCTTGTGATTCCTCTGAAGAAGTACTAACAACATCTACAAATAGCTCAGGATTATGTTCTTCATGTGAGGAGGAAATTTGACTGGAGGTTTCATCATTCCCCGATGTGTAATCATAATCCGAAGAAGGCTGATGATATGGCAGTCTTTGAGCCGCTAAAGGTTCCATATAAGAGGGCATGGTAGGCATAAACAAGGGCATAGCTTGTTGTGCTAGTTGAGGAAAGAAGGCGGGCGATAACATATCATTCATATTGGGTTGTAGAGCATAACGCATGACATTATTTAAATCCATATAGGGTAAGGGATCCTCGCGCATACATAAGCGCTTAGCTTGTGGTGAATCTTGACTACTGGCCACACTCGATTGATCGTCATCACAATGAGAGGAATTATTTTGATTTTCCTCCGAGGGCGAAGGTGATAGAGACATTTTCCTTTTGCATTTCGATTGTCCAGACTCACGGAAACCTTTGGCAAAGGGATTGTTATCGATTTTCAATTTTGTAATGCGATCATTCTAAAAAGATAGAGGGAGAGGGAGATATAGATAATTAGTAAAAGAGTTAGGAAATGTTTGTAGATTGTAGAGACAACAAAGACACAACGGGAGGTTTGCTAATTTTGTTTTAGAAGACCACCACTGAGTTTTTGTATTTTTTTCTTTAAAAAGAGAATTAGGGTTTAGGTAAAAAATATTTTTTAAAAACCCGTTTTATTGTTCTCTTAGTTTTTTAATAATTATAAAAAAATACCAACCTGATAAGCGGTTACTGCTACAAATTCGGTCTCGGGAAAGACAAAGGCCTGCTGAGGAGCCCAGGGTATTTGCGCCAAATCATTGGTACGTATCACATGTATACGTGGCTGATATTTATGCATACTGGCCAAAACGATCTAAAAATTTTAAGAAAATTTTATAAAATTAATAAAAATTTCTAAGAAAATTTAAAGAAAAGTTTTTAGGCTTTTGTAGAGATACTTACATGACCATTATTATCCAAAGTATTGTTGGTCAATTTGACCTTATTAAAGAGTATGGGTTGAGCTTGCCAATGAGAACCGTTGGCGGGACTGTCGGGATGTAAATACATTCTTTGAGGTGACTGAGGTTCGGCACCACCGGCGGGTACCCATTGAGAACCGGAAAACTTATAACGGCAATCGCCAATGGGTACCATTTCAATCAAAACACAATATTGTGACTCCTCTTCCAAACCCTTAAGAGAAACACGCATAGAGGGGAACATACGTCTGGAAAAAATTTGAAAAAAAAGAAAGTTGTTTAATTATTTATTTTATTTTTATTATTATTTAGTTATCTTAAAAACTTTGTTATCATTTTTTTTGTTTTTTTTAAACTTTATAATTGTTTAGACACCAGAAACTACAGATTTAAGAAGAAAAATCTTTAGTAAACAACAACAAGAAATGTCTATTTAAATTTACTATAAACAATTTACAAATTTCAATGACTGATAACAAGGAGAAAATATGTACATACCTTCCACTTTTGGTGATAATCATTTCGGTGCCAATTTTATGGAATTGTTGCCATAAATCATTATTCTCCAATTTGGCCTCTACACCCGGCAAGGGGGGATGAGAGGGTATTAACATTTGTGCTGGCATATGATGCATGGCGGGCATCATGGCAGCAAATGGATCGGGTATACGTTGCATAATTTGTTGCCGATAAAGTATTTCATGGGCAATTTGTTGTTGCATTCTTAAATCCACTAATTCGTTCATGGTAATCATTTTTTTGTTGTTGTTTTATGTTATTTTTTTTTATTACAAAACTAAATTTTTTGTTGTTAAATAAAAAATTCCTTTAAAATTTTATTCCGTTTATAACTTGTTGCTTGTTTAACGTTTGTACTCAGACTGTTTTAATCATTGACACAACTCTGCTTATTTCCCTCTTAAACAAATCTCAAAAATAAAACACACCAAAAAAAAAAAAAAAAGATCATTTGCCACTCTCTTTGAGTAGAAATCTTAAACACACTTGTTTCAAAAATCAAGTTCTACCTGTTGTTCTCCTACATACACACAATCACTTATATTCACATAATTTACTCCTACTCCCTCTCTCTAATGTAAATAACAAGTAAACTGCTGCTTACTCATTACTCTTATTAAACAGTTGCTTTAATATTTAGTTATCTCTTTCTCTCTTTATGTGTTTACCAGCTAGCAAGCAAACATACACACATACAACAACACTGCTTATGAAATGACTCCATTTTTTAATATTCTACTCAAGTGTCATGAATGATAATCACTTATTATGACATTGTTGTTGTTTTTTTTTGCTTTATTTATTTTACAATGGCTTCGCATGGTTGCTTTTCTTATTATTGTAGTTGTTTGTGTGTTTAAGGCCTGTTTTTTGTTTAAATGTTTGTCTTGTTTCGCTTGTTGTTAAATAATGTACTTTTTTTAAAAACTGTTTATTTTAATTATAGTTTTCTTTTTATTAAAATTGTCGCCTAAAACTAATTGTTTATAGCATCTTTTTAAGCACTTTCTTTAATTCTAAATCTGACACTTGAAATGCAATTGAAATAAAACGGAAATGATTACTTTGGTTGCATATTTATGTAGTATATTATTATCTATTTGAAGATTTAAAAGGATTTAGATTAGTTCATTTCCTGCCTAAGGATACTTTAATTGATTTTACTCTAAATTTTGTAGAAATTTAGAAAAATGTTTCACTAAAGTGGTTTCTTTTTAAAGAAACTGAAAAAGATCAGAAAAAAATCTTTATAAATTTCAATGTCTTCTTTTTTCATATTTAATATTCACTAGAAACATTATTTAAAGATCCATAGTGATCACAGGTTTTTCACTATTTTCTTGATTAGATTTTTTTTAAGGATTTATAACCGATTTTTGGAATTTTCATTTCAAAGTCGATTTTTGGTGGAATATCGCAGATATTCATCATTTCCTTGGTTCAAGAAGATTCTATAGCCAATTTTAGGTTTTTCAATTGAAAATCCATTTTTTATGGAAAATATGAGTGATCGCAGATTTTCACTATTTCCTTGTTTAGTGCGTTATTTAACCTTTTCACGCAAAAGTAAACCTTTGGACACTTTATTATGACGTATATTGATCATTTTTGATGAATAATTGAAAAAGTTTTTTCGAAGGATATCACAGGATATTATCCTTTTTAACATGTAGGTGACATCAAATTCTAAAAAATAACTTATTTTTCCTTGGAAATAATCATTTACTGTAGCTGTGAACTCAAAGTTACTCTCTAAATCAAGAAAGATTAAAAAAAATCTTGGCACACCGGTGTCCCTTATACGTGAAAGAGTAAAGGATCTACCGCCGATTTTAGGTATTTCATATAAAAATCGATTTTTGATTGAAAATATAAATGATCACGGATTTTCACTATTTTCTTGAAAGGCACGTTATTTAAGGAACTACAGCTGATTTAAGAAAATTTTTTCAAACAAAAGTTGATTTTTATAGAAAATATGAGTGATTTTCTTGATTGGGACGTTATTTAAGGAACTACATCCGATTTTAGGTATCTTCTATATGTATAAAAATGAATGTGTGTTTTTCTTGAAATTTTCCCAGTGTACTCCTGTATGTCTGGAAAAGGTTATAGGCGACTTTTAATTTTAAAATGTTAAGTGGGCGAGGAGCCACGCCCATATTAAGCATATATTTTTGAGATAATATAACATTTAGAGTGCTCAAATTTTGTTGGAGCCAATTTAGTGTCAATATGATTATTTAAGACAAAAAGTGGGCGGACTAGCATTAGGAGGCGTGGTACCTCCCATATATAAAGTGAATAGAAAAATTCGTATATCTGAGAAACTATTAGAGCTATAATCTTAAAATTTTACATGAAGAACTTTAACATTCATGTGAACATTTAGGTTAGGTTAGGTTGATAGGAGGATGTATACTACATCAAATCCGAAGAAATACACCTAGGCCACTATCGGGCCTGTTGTGCGCTCCAATTCAAGAAAAAAAAAATTGTTCACTGAATGTATTATTTTTCCATGTTCAGAAACTCAGTTTCCTGGACGTAATTCCTAAGAATCTTCCAATCGGTGTTGGTTAAGAATGTTATTTCCGGAATAACATCACTTCCAAGATACTTTGATCTAACTTCGACGAATGCCTGACAATGGCAAAGAAAGTGCTCCAGAGTTTCACTGTCCTCTCCACATGCTCTACATTCGTCTGAATCCGCACGTCCAATTTTGTATAGATGTGCTCGTAATCCTGTGTGTCCACTCAGAATACGTACCATCATACTAACCTCAGACTTGTTCATTTTGAGAAGATTTCTCGTCTTGGTCTCATCAGGGTCACCCCATAGAATCTTTGTGGTTCTACCCACCGTTTCATTATTCCAAGAGGCCTTATGGAATTCTCTCATCCATATTTTTAATTCAGCTTTTGTTGCGTCGAATGGTTTTGCGTTTGTCAGGTTAACTACATCGAGCTCCCTTCCCTTTAAAGCTATTACAGCTGGGAGGGTATTCAGTTAAAGCTTTCTTACAATCCAATACGGTCTTAGATTTAATTCTATCACCTGATATCGCACGAATTGCCTTCTGGCTGTCGGTAAATATATTAAGCCCTGTGGGCGCCATATTTATTCTAATCCAATTTACACATTCCGTTATTGCTCGTACTTCTGCCTGTGTTATGATTAGGTAAACGGTGGTATATTTCTGTTTCTGGGTCTTCAATATAGAACCCCAGACCCACTTTGTCCCCTAATTTAGAGCATTTGAACATTTAGAGAATAACGGGCGGACTTGTGGGCTTAGCACCTGCCATAGCAAATAAATACAAAATTTCGTATATCTGGAAAAAACTCGATTTTTGATGGAAAATATAAGTGATCACAGATTTTCACTATTTGCTTGATTAGAGCGTTCTTTAAGAATTACCATTGATCTAATGTTTTCCATATAAAATTCCGTTTTTGATGGCAAATATGAATGATCACCGATTTTCAGAATTATCTTGATTAGAGCGATATTTAAAAAAAATATTGATGGGAAATATGAGTGATCAGAGATTTTTCTTTATTTTCTCAATTGGAGCGTTATTTAACGATCTACAACCGATTAAAGGTTCATCAACAAAAATCGATTTCTGACAGAAAATATGAGTGATTTTCACTAATTTCTTGATTGGAGAGTTATTTAAGGACCTACAGCCGATTTTAGGTATTTCATATAAAAATCGATTTTTGTTGGGAAATATTAGTAATCAAAGTTGTTCACTATTTTCTTGATGCGATCGTTATTTAAGGATTTTTTATGGAAATTTTTAGTGATCACCGATTTTCTCTTGATTGGAGTATTCACTATTTTCTTGATTAGAGTGTTATTCAAAGATCTACAGCCGAATTAAGGGTTTTGATATAAAACAATATTTTTATTGAATATATGAGTGATCACAGATTTTCACTATTTTCTTGATTGGAACATTGTTTCCTAAGGAACACTGATTAAAGAAATAAAAGCAGTTTCCAAACATCTCGCGATAATACCTCTATAGAGGTCTTCGCATTCTTTGTCTTTACATTCCTTATGAACATTGATTGGAAAAATCTAAAGAAATACGTTTAGGAAACTAAGAATCTCAACATCGAACTATAATACGTTCATAAAGCACTATATAGAGCTCTCCACAGACCCAATAGCGGCGTCGGTGTGTTTCTTCGATTCTAATGCTTTATACAAACTCCTTTCGACCAAACCTAAGTGATCTGAAATTGTTGCTATTTTCTTAATAGTTAAGGAACTACATCCGATTTTAAGTAAGTAATTGTATGTTGGAGCGTCTGCTCATCTTAGTTACTACATATTACACTTTAAACATTAATATACATTTCCGGCCCATAATCTGTGTTGTGGTTTGATATGCAATAGATAAAAGTATTCAGTTTTCTCTATTTTGGACATTCTATAAACGACGAGGATCACCTTGAGTAAGTACTTTCAGCTAAAATATGTCTACCTCATTTACATGATCAAATTTAAACAAATTTTGGATCATTTTACATAACATTAAACACATAAAATCTCTTTTAACCCTAAATAACGGAAATTCCAATGACATTTGTTACAGTTACATCTAACTACAATTACGAACATTTCCTGTAACGGGAAATATGACTAAAATGACAAATCCTTTAAGATTAACTTTTAGCAAAAAAAACAAAGAAATCATTAAGAAAATCAACATTTAAAATTTCCAGCTAAAACCAAATTAAGCAAACAGAAAGGATTTTCCATTCTTGGCTAATAATATTTAATTAGTTTTTAAGGATTTTTTTAACCAAAACCTTTAACATTTGAGCAGAAATATTTAAGCTAAAATAACACAGATCAAATAAATTTGATAATGTTGAAAACAAGATACGACTAAAAACTAATTGTAAGAAAAACAAGTAATATGGATTTGGAACACTCAAATTACTAAAATTACATAGTTTTAACATACTGTTGGGTTTTTCTAAATCTCAGAGTGAATGAAGTTTGACAGAAAAAAAAAGCGAAACATTTTTGACAACCACGA
This sequence comes from Lucilia sericata, assembly GCF_015586225.1. Lineage (NCBI taxonomy): Eukaryota > Metazoa > Arthropoda > Insecta > Diptera > Calliphoridae > Lucilia > Lucilia sericata. The sequence continues at coordinate 179,721 of NW_023994917.1, read as the reverse complement.
CGTCTTAAATACTTAGCGACGACATAAAAACGTCGTCGTCCAAGAGACAGGATTAAAATTGTATGTTTTAAGTTGCTAATTTTTGAGGACAGTGCCACAGACAGACCAGCCAATATACCAAACTCTGTGTATTTAGGTAGTGGGCGTGACAAATCTCTGTCTGTAGACAGTTAAATAAATGTTATTATACTATGTATGATCGTACACAAGTGCTCAATGTTGTAAAACGTTGAACGCATGTTGTGTTAAGTTTGTGTCTTGTCTAAGTGGTCAAGAAAATTTTCAAAAAAAAAAAAGGAAACACTTAAGTAAATTCTACTAGTATTTAAGTTCAAAGCGTTAAATGACTCAACATTTGATAATAGAAAAGCAACAGACAAAAATCAAGTGATTAAATAACCATCATGTAAACGGAAATATTTTCCAAAAATACTTAATTTCAACTCAAATTTCTTATAATTCATTTTAAAGATTATCAAACGGAAGCAATTAGTAAAATGCATTAAAATATTTTAGTTTTATTTTTTTTTTAAAGAAAACTTTTTAATAATATTTACAAAAAGGATTTTGGATTTGAAATTTCTTCTTAAAACTCATTTAGTTCAATCAAATCTTTCGCTTTAATCAAATACGTTTTTCTCTAGCAATCTGTGTTTAATCCTTTATCTATAACTACTTGTTTCATTTGTTGTCTGTTGTTTTTTTCTCTGATTCCTTTTAATAACGGTTTCTAAATGTTCTATTACATTTGTGGTTTTGTGTCACAGCATGGGTTTGTCGTCGGAAGCGGTGTTTTTTTGATGGCATTCTTATAGAAATATGTTCTTCTATAGTCTGCTCATTAAAGGCAACAACAACGAAGCAGTCTTTTTCTCTTTTATTGCTTTGTCTCTGGTCTCTCCCCCTCTCGTTTTATTGACACTTTAACTGTACACAGTAGGAATTGAAGATTTTAAAAAATCGGTATTACACTTAAACAAATTTTTGGAATAATGAAGGAAAGTTTAATGTAGTCGCATAGACTAAACTATAAATTAGACTAAAGACCAGATTATAAATTAGGCTATAGACTACACTAGTGACTAGACTGTAGACTAGGCTAGACTATAGACTAGACTATAGACTGGACTATATACTAGACTATAAACTAGACTATAGACTAGACTATAGACTAGACTATAAACTAGACTAGAAACTAGGCTATAGACTAGACTATAGACAAGACTATAGACTAGACTATAGACTAGACTATAGACTAGACTATAGACTAGACTATAGACTAGACTAAAGACTAGACTATAGACTAGACTATAGACTAGACTATAGACTAGACTATAGACTAGACTATAGACTAGACTATAGACTAGACTATAGACTAGACTATAGACTAGACTAGACTATAGACTAGACTATAGACTAGACTATAGACTAGACTATAGACTAGACTAGACTAGACTATAGACTAGACTATAGACTAGACTATAGACTAGACTATAGACTAGACTATAGACTAGACTATAGACTAGACTATAGACTAGACTAGACTATAGACTAGACTATAGACTAGACTATAGACTAGACTATAGACTAGACTATAGACTATACTATAGACTAGACTATAGACTATACTATAGACTATACTATAGACTAGACTATAGACTAGACTATAAACTACACTATAAACTACACTATAGACTAGGCTATAGACTAGACTATAGATTAGACTATAGACTAGACTATAGACTAGACTATAGACTAGACTATAGACTAGACTATAGACTAGACTATAGACTAGACTATAGACTAGACTATAGACTAGACTATAGACTAGACTATAGACTAGACTATAGACTAGACTGTAGACTAGACTTTAGACTAGTCTTTGGACTAGACTATAGACTAGACTATAAACTAGACTATAAACTAGACTATAGACTAGACTGTAGACTAGAATATAGACTAAACTATAGACCAGACTATAGACTAGACTATAGACTAGACCATAGATTAGACTATATACTAGACTATAGACTAAACTATAGACTAGACTATAGACTAGACTATAGACTAGACTATAGACTAGACTATAGACTAGACCATAGATTAGACTATATACTAGACTATAGACTAAACTATAGACTAGACTATAGACTAGACTATAGACTAGACTATAGACTAGACTATAGACTAGACTATAGACTAGACTATAGACTAGACTATAGACTAGACTATAGACTAGACTATAGACTAGACTATAGACTAGACTATAGACTAGACTATAGACTAGACTATAGACTAGACTATAGACTAGACTATAGACTAGACTAGACTATAGACTAGACTATAGACTAGACTAGACTATAGACTAGACTAGACTAGACTATAGACTAGACTATAGACTAGACTATAGACTAGACTATAGACTAGACTATAGACTAGACTATAGACTAGACTATAGACTAGACTATAGACTAGACTATAGACTAGACTATAGACTAGACTATAGACTAGACTATAACTAGACTATAGACTAGACTAGACTAGACTATACTATAGACTAGACTATAGACTAGACTATAGACTAGACTATAGACTAGACTATAGACTAGACTATAGACTAGACTATAGACTAGACTAGACTAGACTATAGACTAGACTATAGACTAGACTATAGACTAGACTATAGACTAGACTATAGACTAGACTATAGACTAGACTATAGACTAGACTATAGACTAGACTATAGACTAGACTATAGACTAGACTATAGACTAGACTATAAACTAGACCATAGACCAGACTATATACTAGACTATTGACCAGACTGTAGAATAGACTCTAAACTAGACTAGACTATAGACTAGACTATAAACTACACTATAAACCAGACTGTAGACCAGACTATAGGCTAGACTCTACACTAGACCGTAGACTAGACTAAACTATAGACTATAAACTAGACTATAGACTAGACTATAAACCAGACTATATACTAGACTATTGATCAGTCTATAGACTAGACTCTAAACTAGACTAGACTGAAGACAGACTATAAACTAGGCTATAAACCAGGCTATAAGCTAGACTACAGACCAGACTATAGACTAGATTCTAGACTAGACCGTAGACTAGACTATAGACTAGACTAGACTATAAAAGGAATTGTGATACTTTAACTTCGCGAGTCCATAAATTCTTTTCTTCAGTTAATTACATTAAGGTTGGGAAGACATTTTCGAGACAAATGCTTTTAGATTTCTATAAAGAAAACTGAAAATAGAACCTTCATGACATTAAGAATATCGCTCCGATCTTAAAACGTGTTTTTAATAGTCATCAACTGATTTCGAATTTTGAATATCTTCAACAAATAGATCTCAGAAAGAATCGAATTATCGAAAATCCTCCACAAATTCTCTAAGTGTACAATTACATACCAGCCTCTTTCTCTCTATTCTAACGACAAACGAAACTACAAAAACAACTTCAAGGAAAAGGATAAAAATTATAAAATAAGTGTCGCCAGTCTTGTAATAACCATAATATCACATGTAATAAATTTGTAGCAAGTTGGCAAAGCCTTTGTCTTTCTACAAACCCTAACACGATCCTTTCTCTCTCTTTCCTACTACTCTTTTTATGTGTTCCCTCTTTCGGTTTGTAAATGCGTGAGTTTAAGTGTTGTTTTGTCTTTCTATACCAGATCTTATAGGTACTCACCACTCCATCTCCTGCTGGGTTTACGATGCCTGTGTCTTGTGTCGTAAGACCTTAACGATCCACATTAAATTTATTTTATTATTATTGTTACTAGCCCATTGTAACAAGTGTGATGTTATATTGTTAGACAATTTTCCTTTTTTCGCTTTTGTTGTCGTCTTCGTCGTCCTGCTGCATCTTTGTAATATTGACCGACAAAGGATTTAATAATTGTCAACATCTATGTCAATTTATTGTTTTTCAAAAATGTTTTCTTCAATCACTACAAGTGTCGCTTGACAAGTGTTTTTTGGTCTATATCAGTTCACTTCGATTGTGGCTGAGTTGTAATTGGCGCCAAATTTTTATTCCTTATTCCTCTACTCTTTCCGTTTCCTAAGTGGAAAAGGAATTTGTTTTGTTGTGTGTTTTGTTATCTTTAAAGCGGATCTATGTGTTCTATTTCTCTTTTTTTTTAGGCGGCAAGTAGAGAGTTTAGTGTGGCCAATAAAAGTGTCTAATAAAATATAATAATATTGATGGAATCAAAGTTATGTTTTTTAAAACAGTTAAATATTTCAAGAAAATCTTTTCAGTAAATCAATCTTCATATAAAAGTATATGTACGTGACCAAAAAATTAGTCTTTTTTATTTAAATGCATTTTAACGAAGTTACAGCAGAGTTCATTAGAAAACTTCGATTTTGAAGGAGAATATGAGTGTTAAGAAGCGAATTTGTATCTATCTATCTATCTATCTATCTTCTATCTATCTATCTATCTATCTATCTATCTATCTATCTATCTATCTATCTATCTATCTATCTATCTATCTATCTATCTATCTATCTATCTATCTATCTATCTATCTATCTATCTATCTATCTATCTATCTATCTATCTATCTATCTATCTATATCTATCTATCTATCTTCTATCTATCTAGCTATCTATCTATCTATCTATCTATCTATCTATCTATCTATCTATCTATCTATCTATCTATCTATCTATCTATCTAT